>NC_056732.1:168305921-168343421 GCF_019279795.1 Protopterus annectens
ACTGTTGCAGTCATCACATTTGGGTTATCCCTCCTGGGGTAGCTCTCGGCCGGCCTGAGTACCACTTGGTATTTCTGTGTCAGTTGCTGTCACTTGAAGACTGACGTCAGGTCATCGGGGGTATAAAGGAAGGCAGCTGATGCCGGGTCATCGGGGGCATAAAGGAAGTCAGCTGATGCCGGGTCATAGGGGGCATAAAGGAAGGCAGCTGATGCCGGGTCATCGGGGGTATAAAGGAAGGCAGCCGATGCCATCAGGGGTATAAAGGAAGGCAGCCGATGCCATTACATCATTCTTTCTTGCCGTAGAGCCTGAAGCAGAAGCAGTTTGCACGAGTACCGGTTGGCCACTACCCGAGTTTCATTTCCGACTTGAAGTTGAAGTCTTCGAAAGCCAAGTACCCATTGGGAATCCTTTTTATCTTGCACTAACCAATGTCAGAAAAAGTTAATTGTCTCACCTGTGGAAAGCAAATACCACACCCGGACTTCCACCCCTACTCAGTCACTTGTCTAGGCCCAGACCACGGCGTCCCGCGTCGGTTCTGTGGCTTTAACGCCAGAACTATTAGTTGTCGGGCCCTTACTGTAGCCATATATTTCCATTTACAGTCCTCTAATTCTGATATGGCTTCCATAAGCCATCCGACAGCAGATCTTCCAAAAAAAAGTAAAGATAAAGGCAGAGACAAGACCGCACAAGACTAAACCTTCCAACGACACTACCGCCAAGCTGGTAGTCAGTCCTCCGGAATTCAATGAGGCACTTTTGCAGCCCCTGATGCCCGCTTCAGTTAATTCTCAGGCCTCTACCGAGACCCTTTCGGAGTCAGGTGTGCCGCAGAATGCTTCGTCTAAGGATCCTGTGGTCGTCTCTACCTTGGGTGGGTCTAAAGCCGCTGTGCAGACACCGGCTTCAGAGGAAGTCCTTCGCAATACTGAATCAAGACGTAAACGGGCTTCTTTCCTGGCTACCATTCTTTCTAAAACAACAAACTTCCTTGGGCCCAAGGGTCGAACCACCCCCCAAGAAACAGACTTCTAGCCATTCTTTGACACCGCCTCGGTCACAAATGTTGAGAATGGCAGAGGACCTAATGCTGATTAGGGGAAGCCAAGTCACACCCTCAAAAAGAAAGATCCGTCTCCAGAAGTTTTGTCTGAACAAGAGTCAGATGAATCTGATGCATCTGACTGAAGACATGCAGCCCCTCTCTACATATGAGGATTCTGATGCAGAGGAATCTATCCCTTCAGCCTCTCCCCCCAAGGATTTTTTCCTTTGGGGAAGCCCTGCATACTTTAAGGGAGCATTTCAAATGGGAGAGTCAATACTACCCATAGTCTAAAAAGAGACTGAGTTCCTGGACCTTCCACAGCACAGACCCTTGGCTACCCCCCCCCTGTCCTAGATGTGGTAGATGTCTTCCCTGAATCCAGCTGGACTCCAGATGCTCTCCCCCCTGCTCCCAGAAAGCCAGACTGGTACTACAGAGTCCCTGACTTTCACAAATATCTCTTTAAAAAAACAACTGTGGACCCTGAGGTCATTACTGAAGGCCCCAAAGGGGTTAGAGCTACTTCAGCGAAGAATCCCAACCCCTCATGTATTCCAGAGCTCTGGACAGATGGGGTAAAAAAGTATTGACCTCAGCTACACTTGCTATTGGGGCACTCAATTCAGTTCCATATGCTTAAATATCAGCAACATATCTTTGGAACTCCTTAAACAAAAATGTCCTCTCTTCCTGCATGGGCAGACTAAAGACTTACAGGAATTAATGCACTCTGCTGGTTAAGTAACTAAACAGACTTTGCACTACAGGTTTGACGCCCTAGAAGCTTCTTGCAGGGCAGCAGTCACTGGATCTGTCATTAGAAGACATGCATGGCTTAAGGAACAACCCCTGCCATACCATGTCAAATCAAAACTGTTGGATGCACCCTTGCACAAAGATATCTTATTTGGTACTAAGGCAGAAGAGGTGTAAAAAAAATGGAAGAAAAAGCAAAATCTATGCAGACTGTTAGATTTCCTACAGGTAACAGCCCCTTAGGTTCAGCAGGCATTTTCCTTCCAAGCACTGGTCCTTTCCTGCACCTATAAACAGGGCCAGCCTAGGCCCTGTGGAAATAGACTTCCAAGACAGCAGTCCCATGGTTTGCAGAGATCTAAGCAGTGGACTGCCTCCTCTTCAAAATCAGGAAGTTCTAAGCTGCCCTTTAATGGCAAAAACTCCCAATGACTCACTCCCTACCTCTGCCCACCCTCGCATACCCCTAGGAGGAAAACAAGTCTATTCACTCAAGCACCTGGGCCACCATTACCAAGGATCAGTGGGTTCTGAACATTGTCTTGGGTACAAATTCTCCTTCCACACCCTTCCAGCCCCACAAACAGTTCCCGGATCTACCACAAAATCAGTGGGCAGAGGCTCAAAAGCAAATCCATACCCTACTCTCCTTGGGAGCAGTAGAACGCATTCCTGCACAGCAGATAGGCCAAGGCTTCTACTCCAGACTTTTTCTGCTACCCAGAAAAGAGGCCACCTGGCACTCCATCCTCTACCTCTACCTCTCCATTCTAAACACCTTCTTGGTGATCCCAAAATTCAAAATGCTCACCCTCCAGCAGCTGCTACCCATGCTGTCCAAGGACGCATGGCTAGTCACCCTGGACCTAAAAGAAGCCTACCTCCACATTCCCATCAGGGAGCCCTGCAGAAAATATCTTCGCTTCAGGGCAGGATCTCAACACTTTCAGTTCTCTGCACTTCCCTTTTGGCTTATCTGCTGCTCCCAGAGTTTTCATAATATGCCTGGCTCCAGCCATTGTGTTTTGCAGACAAAGAAATATTCAAATTTATCCCTACTTTAGACTGCCTTGGCTGCTCAAAGACCTGGCCTTTGTAATTGACCTACTTACCTCCTTAGGGTACACAATCAATGAAAAGAAATCCAAACAGGTACCCACCAAAAGGATAATCTTCCTGAGAGTAAGTATGGACACAGCATCCCAGATGGCATGCCTAACACCAGAGAAACCATTTCCTATCAGCTTACTTCTCTCAGCTGGCCACCAGGCCCTAGCTTTCTGCAACGGAAATCCTGCAAGCCATGGTGTTCATGGCATCTTACATACTCCTTGTTCCATATGCCAGACTGCATATGAGGAAACTTCAGTGGTACCTAAAGAGCCTTTGGTGTCAACGCTCTCAAGATCTGGAAACTCTTTTACCCATTATTCCTTGCCTGAGGGAGGAATTTCTTTGGTGGGCAACAGCCTGCTCCCACAAGGGGCAGCCCTTCTCCCCACACCCCACCAGCCAGACCCTCACCACAGATGCCTCAGACTACGCTTGGGGTGCACACCTGGATTGCAGGTGCATACAGGGCCAGTAGAACCCCTAGCAACTCCACCTGCACATCAGTCTAAAAGAGATGATGGCTGTGCAGCAGGCCTTGATAGCTTTCAAACCCCTTATCCCTTCCGGAGGTTCTCCTGATCAAAACGGACACCACAGTGATGTGGTTACATCAACAAGTAGGGAGGGACTCATTCCTACCTGCTTTGCAGGCTGGCCATGACCCTTTGGTTCACAGCCTCTTCCCTGCATCTACACCTGGTAGCACAATACCTGCCAGGTTCTGTCAACTCCCTGGCAGACCAATTAAGCAAAAAACTGTTGGACCCCCACAAGTGGCAGCTCAGCAGAAACACCTTCTTACTAATAACTCAAAAATGGGGAACCCCAGAGGTCGACCTCTTTGCCTTCCACACCAGCCATCAGCTCAGCAAATTCTGCACCAGGGAGCATCACTGCATGGAAAGTAGATGCCCTGTCATTCCCCTGGGTAAACCTCTCACTCTGCTTTTCCTCCCCTACCGCTCATTCCCAAGGTACTGATCAAAATAAGGGAGGTAAAACCAAGGACCGTTCTCGTAGCTCCAAACTGGCCCAGACAGCACTGGTACCCCCTTGCTACACAGCCTGTCCCCACTGCCCCATGGAATCTTACTCAGATTCCCAACCTCCTAACCCACTCATGCACCTCCAATTGCAGACACTCTCAGTTTGGCAGCTTGGCTTATAACCTGACTCCTGACCAATCTGCTCTCCTCAGTGAATAGATTCTGGATGTTATCCGAGAGGCCAGACGCCCTAGCACCGGAAAGTCTTGTGCAGATAAATGGAAAAGGTTCTGCATCTGGATCGAGGCTAAGGGAACAGCCCTCAATCCCTCCCATCCTGGATTACTTAGCTGACCTATTATACAGTGGTCTCTTTCTCCTCTAATTCACGCATCTGGTATTTCCACTCATTTTACCACTGAGTAGCCTCTCTTTCACACCCTCTGATCAAACAGTTGCTCAGAGGGGCATTGCATTTTTTTAAACTGTTTGGTGTAATATTGATACATACTAAAGTGTTCTAGCTTGCACTGCATGTGAATTGTTTTTACCACTGTTTTTGCTACTTTTCTGTGTGTGGAAAAAAAAAAAAAAACCTGCAGGCCTGTTTCCTACCTTTCCTGTAACTAATGCTCCAGATACAGATTTGCTGTATCCAAGACTGTATGTAAGCTTCTGAGCCCCCCAAGCCTTTCTGTGTTTGAGGGAACCCTTCTAGCTTATAAGTGGGAGTGGTAAGCACTAGGTAACCTGTCTACAGCACAAGGATTGGTTCTGGCCCAGAACTTGTAGTTATTGGCACTTTGGGTAATCTGTTCCATCTCTCTCAACTTTCTGATTTGAAAGCCTGCATTTGCACCTGTTTCTGTCCTGTAACTCGTCTAGTGCAGATACAGATTCTTAGTTCTAGCACTTAAATTTGCTTATTCATGCTCAGCACGTTTTCAGAACGTGTAAGCACTAAATAAGCTACTAATTACTATAGCACTCAATCTTCCTCATTACCTAGAGGAAAAACAGTTTTTGTACTCCTTTTCCTCACTTATCTAGAGGAAAATAGTTTTTTATACAGGCATGTCCAAGGGTCAGCTCCCAGTGTTCTCTCCCGTCTGTCTCATGAATCTGGGCATCTTGAGGCAACGTAGAAATTGCCTCATGTACACAAGCAGCCCTCTCCTTCTATCACCCAACACTACAACATGTGAGAGATGCACTTATCTAGCCAAACTGGAGGTAAAGCTCTCTCCAACTAAGACGGAACTTGATGGTCATGAGGAGAAGGTAAACATTTGCACCACACCACACTCGTCACATAGTCTCACTAAATCTACACCACCAAAATCCACACATAGTAACACAAAAACATTTGCAGAGGCTCTCAATAGTAATCTGTCTAAGCAACAGAGACCTCCAAAGCAGAAATGCAAGCAACCTCCAACACAGCCCAAATGACCCAGCCCACAGACTCGTGTGTGCCACTCAACCACAGCCAATAAGGCAAAACAACGTACCCAACACACTAGTCATAGGTGACTCTATAGTCAGGCACACTGATGTCCCACTCACCAGGCTAAACAAGGAGAAGGTTACTGTCAGCTGCTTGTCTGGTGCCAGGATCCGCCACATAACCCACGCACTCGGGTCACTCCACAAGTACAGATATGACTCTTGTCATTGTCCATGTTGGTGTGAATGACCTGAGACGTACCTCCCTGGACTACATGAAGAGAGACATGAAAGAGCTCTCCGATCTTGTAGCCCAGGCAGGTATGACCCTAGCCCTGAGTAGCATTCTGCCATTGCCCTGAATGATACCGCAGTATAAGGACGAAATGATTGACTTCAACAATTTGCTAAGCTTCTGGTGTAATTCTAAGGGGATCCATTATCTGTCTGCTTGGGAGGACATGGTCGACAGACAACTATGCTTTGCCACAGATGGCCTGCACCTGTTGCCCCTGGGATTCCAGATACTGGGTAAGGCTCTTGCTGCCCCTATAGTGCTTTTTTTAGGCAAGGTTCAAATAAAGTCACCACCGTAACAGGAACAGTCAAGCAAAAACTAAGGGTAATGCTAATCAATGCTAGAAGTCTAAATCTCAAAATGCACTCACTCGAGGCACTCCGTAAAATGAAGAACATATATATCTGTGCAGTGACTGAGACCTGGTTCAAGGCTCCAGAGAGCACCCCTACACTACCAGGTACTCGTACCACACTTTTCGGCCATGTAACCTGGACCGAAACACCAAAGGCAGAGGTGTGTCCATATTCATTAAGGATATCCACACCTCCAGGGTAGTTGCTCAGCATACTGCATCCGAGGTTATCCAAGTGCAACTAACTCTGGGAAAAACTGCAATCCAAATTGTAGCTTGCTACAGATCCCCCACCATGCCCCAGGATTCCCACTCCTCTTTTCTTGATGTACTGGAAAATATTAGAGTTCAACCAAACACCCTAATAATGGGCGACTTCAACTACCCCATCATTAACTGGGAAAACTACTCGTGTACCAACTCCTTAGCTCAACGCTTTCTAGAATTCCTAAACTCCAGTGCCCTAGATCAACTTATCCACACCCCCACCAGGGGCAACAATATCCTAGACCTAGTCATTACCAACATCAGTGACTGGTGTTCCACACCTAAAGTCAATTCCTCGTTGGTCCGATCCGGCCATAAGCTAATCACCCGTGATATCCACATCCCGCCCCCACCCCCCATTAAGGAAACCACGGTAAAAAATTTCTCCAGAGCCAGCTTCATGCTTCTTAAGACAGAAGTGGTGAACTTCATGACACCCATGCAGATGGACAATACAGTTATAACTGCTGAATGCTACACAAATGCACTCTATAAGCACTTACACGAGTGCATGGATCGTGCTATCCCAAACGGAACAAGACGCTATCCTCCAAAAAAAAAAAAGCCAATTTGGTGGTCCCCTGCCATAAACAAACTGTACAACAGACGGAAGAAACTGTTGCAAAAGAGTAAAATTCCATGAGTGGAGGAGCTCCCTGGTCAGCCTCAGTAAGAAGTTGAGATCCCTTATAAGATCCTACAAAGCTAGCTACGAAAACAGTATCACCACTAATTCTAAGGACAACCGCAAAGCATTCTATAGCTATGTCAAGAATATCTATGGCAACACCCAGATCTGCTCTGAGTTGCAGCACAAAGGCACCAAAATTACAGAACCAACTGATTTTGCCAAAATCCTGGCAGATGGGTTCAGTGCTAACTTTACCCCCCCCCCCAAGCCCCCTAAAAGGCCCATATCTACACAGGAAGAATGCAGAGTCCCTGTTATCACAGCTACGCAGGTAAAAGCTGCACTCTCTCTAAAGCCAAAAACACAGCATCCATGGGACCGGACAACATCCCAGGCTGTGTTTTACACTAACTTCAGAACGAACTGGCTCCCCACTTAAGCACCATGTTCAGTAATAGCCTCTCATCAGGCTTTGTGCCCACTGAATGGCACACAGCAACAGTTATCCCACTTCACAAAGGGGGAGCCACCACTGATCCCGGGAACTATCGACCTATTAGTCTGACTAGCCTGGTCTGCAAGGCCATGGAATGTATCATCATGGAACTCCATAAACAAAGACATTGGTAACCTCCAAACTCTGGATCCCACCCAGTTCAGGATTGTGAAAGGCAGAGCATGCCTCCTGAACCTGATCGACTTCTTTGAGGCAGTCCCCAAAGCCGTAGATGAGGGTAAGGTGGTTCACACAGCCTATCTTGACCTCGCCAAGGCTTTCGGCACCATCCCCCATTTTGGAATTATAGATAAATTCACTAAACTTGGGTATAAATCCCTACATGTCAAGATGGGTTGCCAACTGCTCACTGACAGAACCCACACTGTAAAAGTTGTAGATTCCAAATCTGACCTCAAAGCAGTGACAAGTGGAGTACCACAGGGTTCTGTCCTGGGACCTCTCCTGTTTGGTATCTACTTCTCTGAAGTACAGGCTAACACAGAAGGCCTCTGGCTAACGAAGTTCGTAGATGACTGCAAACAAGGAGCTGTAGTGAAGTCCCCAAATGATGTGGACATCCTACAAAAGGGCCACGCTGAGACAGATGCTTGGTGTCAGAGCCATGGCCTCAAGCTCAGTGCCAAAAAGTGCAGTGTCATCCCCTTAGGTAAAAACTCTGTACCCATGAACTACATCATAGGCAACAATCTACTTAACACTGAATGTGTGATGAGACCTTGGGACCCAGGTGGACCGTAGTCTCTCCTTTGATAGTCACATTGCCACAGTAGTCAGGAAGTCCTTCTACGTGGCACACCTTTATCATAAAAGGGTTCTCATCCAGGAAAAAATAGGTCATTGTTCCCCTCTACTCGACACTCATTTTAGACCCATTATAGAGTACAACGCCCCCTTTTGGAATGTACCTCACAAGACATCTGCAGCATCTGGAAAGGCCACAGAAGTACCTCACAAAGAGGATTACTGGCCTCAATGCCCTACACTGACCACCTCAAAAAAAACTCCAGCTTTACTCCATAGCATATTGCCTACTCAGAGGTGATCTCTGCCTAACATATAAAGCTATGTCAAACCCAGAGCTGTTGGACATGCTACACGTAAAGAAATCCCAATCCCTCTGAGCTACACGCTCTAGGGACATAAACCTTGTCACCACAATAAACAGGACATGCTGGAGGGATAGATTCCTGTCCCAGAGACTTCCCATACTCTGGAACAAGCTACCCATCTATGTCAAGCAAAGTTCATTAGCACTCTTCAAGAAAAATCTTGAGAGGATGGGAAATAAGAAATACACCCCGGGGATCACTTCTGTGTGTCTGCTTGACAGTGGCACAGGAAAATAACTTTCTTGGGTGGCATAAGCCAGGGAACCTTGTTGGCTAGGCTTACGTAGGCCCTTGGGTAGGCTAACAACTTGAGGCCCCCCAGAAGGGCACCAACACCGGCTTGGGACCTTAACTTTGTCTTGGAAAAGCTCACCCTACCTCCTTTTGAACCAGCTTCTTCTGCAGAGCTAAAATTTCTCTCATGGAAAACGGCCTTCCTCTTGGCCATCACTTCAGCCAGAAGAGTCTCTGAGCTGCAAGCACTCATGGCAGTGGAACCCTTCATCTTCCATGCAGACAGGGTATCCCTCAGAACTAATCCATCCTTCCTGCCCAAGGTTGTATCCAGTGCGGCTCTCAACCAATCCATCCATTTACCAACCTTCTTTCCTAAGCCTCAAAACAAGGGGGAAAGGATTCTGCACTCTATGTGCACAAGCAGCTCAGATGCTATCTGGACAGGACTAAATCCTTCAGAAAATCTGATCAACTGCTGGTTACTTTTGCTTCTGGGGCAGAGGGCAAAACTATCTCCAAGCAAACCATTTCCAAATGGATAGCACACTGCATCCATTTCTGCTACAAGCAGTATGGCAAGCCTCCCCCCAAGGGGGTCAGTGCGGACTCCACCAGAGCAGCCTCCACCTCTACAGCATTCCTCAGAGGAGTCCCCACCAGGGACATCCTGGAGGCTGCCACCTGGACATCTCTTCACAACTTTACCAAACATTACCACCTGCCTGTCTCTTTTCTAAATCCAGGGCAGGTTTTGCCTCTGCAGTCTTGCTAGCCAGCCCCTAGCTTCCTTGACTGCCCCCACCCATTTCCTCAGATTTGGGAATTTACCCAAATGTGATGACTACAACAGTGAAACACGAAGAACATAGTACAGTTATGTACACTTTTATCATAAATGTAGATGTTAAGTGCTTTCACTGTTTCATTCCTGGTTTCCCTTCCTCCTACCACCTTTTTTCTTTTACCTTTTTTTTTCTTTGTTCTTTCCTTAGAAGAGACGTATTGATATTTCTTTTCCACTGATGGGGTCCTACCACCAGAACCTGGCCTCCTACTTTGGGGGCTCCTGACTGGTTAGGGCAAGAAAAACTGATGTAATGGCATCAGCTGCTTTCCTGTAAACTCCTGACATCAGTCTTCAAGCGACAGCAACCAACGCAGAAATACCAAGTCTCTGGTATTCAGGCCGGCCGAGGGCTACCCGAGCTGGGATAACCCAAATGTGATGACTGCAACAGTGAAGACGCATCTACATTTATGGTAAGTGTACAGACCTGTACTTTATGCAAGCAGACAGGATGTCTGCTGATTAGTAGCCACTGTGTATAGTGTGGTCTGGCACTGTGGGGGTAGGGCTGCTTTCCCCTTAACTCTTTCTGCTCGAAGGAATTTCAGAAAATTAAAGCACCGGGTAAGGGGCTGTTAAGTGAGGGCCGCAATGTTAATGAAGTTGACGAAATTAACAGAAGTTAAGTAATGTATTCAATGCAAGAGGAAGCATGCAACTATGTCCACCATTGTGATGGCAGCTGTCAGATATATCGATTTGTGTAACATACTTATAGCTACAAAGAAAAAGAAAAACTAGTGAGGTAAAGTGTTCTGCATTGTCATTATTCCTTTTGTATTTTAGTAGGAGGGATGTATGTTGGGTAAAAAAATGGAAAAAAAGACAGTGGGCTGATGCAACTGTTACTAAATGGGCATGCCAAAACCAAACTGCCATGTTGGACAGATTGCAGGAACTTTAATTGGATACACTACTTTTCCAGTGAACAAATTGGCATTGGGTTGTTAAAAATGTAGTAGATCTTAAAGATTGAGTTTTGACATATTTATATTTTTAAGAACTAGAGTATGTGAATTGGGGCTCTATTTTGCTACTGAATTTGATTGCACCTAGTGGTTTTACCAGATAAACACCCCCTCTTTCACAGATAAGACAACCGCACTATCCTGTTAAGTGTGGGGTTGCTTAACTTTCCTTAGTTTTGTGCAGGAGTGGGTGGAAAGTGGAGGTGGCGGAATGTTGAACCTTTGGCTGCCTCCATTCCAAAGCATTTTCTAAAAAATAAACTTAGAAAGCATAAGATAAACAAATGTAAATATTTTGTTAAAAATAGCTTTTAAAACTGTACAAATAGCAATGATATCAGTAAGAAGTATTCTTTACAGTGAAAATCGCTGCATTTGTAGAGCCTTCAGACTGCAACAAGAAACTACTCAAGTGCTTGCTTGTTGAGAGATTTACAGAAGTACGAAAACATATGTTTAATTGTATAATTAGTACAAATACTGGTTACCTCAAGTTATGCAGCTTGGTGCAAATATTAGTTTTCTTCATGCAAGGTTTCACCTAATGTCATTCAGCAGTTTGCAAGTATTATTTTTTTAAAGTAAAAAGTAGAAATTGAAATATTGCTTATTTTTCATATAGTAGACTCCCTCTGTCTCGCTGGGACCAGACCTTAGGCTGGATAAATAAATGGCTGGTTAATCAGAAAAGGCATAGAAAATAGCATTTATAGGTTATAAAATAGGCTAGAATAATGGGATTGTGTTTTAGTATGCATTTTTCTAATGAATGCAAGTCTAAACCTCAGTATCAGAGCTTTAGCCAGCTAACATCTACTTGAAATCAGCTGGACATATAAGTGAATTTAAGTACACTTTTATCTGCTCTTTTGCATATAGTATTGCATTTAATTTCAGTGTTTTTCACTGAATATTAACTGAACTGAAGTTGTGTCTCTCTCTCTCTACAGTTCCCCACCCTCCCTGTTCTTGTTTTGGTATTAATGTTGGTGGCTTTGAAATTGCCCGCCCCTCTTGGTAGATTTGTATTTGGATACTCCAATCTCATTTGCTCACTCAACTGAGTACAGTGAGATCATATTCTGATTTCAGGCACTTCTACTGTGTACAAAGAGAGCATTTGGGAAGGACAACCCCTGTAGCCCCTTAATCCTGCTCTGATGTTCATCGTGTTTCACTGTTGCAGTCATGACTGTAGGGTTCTCCCCTGCCGGCAGGCAGTCCTCGGTCGGCCAGAATCCCAAAGTCTGGGTCAGGCGTCGGCTGTTCAACCATGCTCCCTGACGTCAGAGCGCCAGGAGTACAAAGCTGACAGCCGACGCCATCTTCTCCAGTCTTTCTTGCCGTGCGGTGATAGCAGTTCGCAAGTGCCGGTCGGCTGACTCCTGACGATTTTTTCTGATAAACTTCAGTCCGAAGACTTTCTTCTCCACTCAAAG
The DNA here is from genome assembly GCF_019279795.1 of Protopterus annectens. NCBI lineage: Eukaryota > Metazoa > Chordata > Ceratodontiformes > Protopteridae > Protopterus > Protopterus annectens. The sequence continues at coordinate 168,317,951 of NC_056732.1, forward strand.
CTAAGTACCCGTTGAAACTTTTTCTTGCTCCAGTCCGATGTCAGAAAAAGTTAATAATTGTATTTCATGTGGGAAGCAAATACCTCATGAGGATTTTCATTCTTACTGTATTCCTTGCTTAGGCCCTGACCACGACGTAGCTAGTTGTCGGTTTTGTGCTAGATTCAATCAACGTACAATTAAACGAAGGTACGATTTTGCTTTTCATTACTTCGGTAGGCGCTTTAACTACAAAATGCCATCTGTTATGGTTCCGGCTACTGGAGTTCACAAACGTCACAAGGATAAAGACAGGCCTCAGAGGTCCAAATCTGATGATAGCGCACAAGCGGAGCCAGCTTCAGGTTCGGCCGTCGTCAGGTGCTTTTGCAGCCCCTGTCGTCGGCCATTTCAGAACTGATGGCCGAAACGGACTCTCATGAGGAGCCAACCAGGCCTTTAAATATTTCTATTGCAGGACCTTCGGACAATGCTCCTTCGGATGGGTCCGGAGCCGCTGTGCAGGTACCGGCTTCCGAAGGGGTTTTCAGGCCTACTCTGCTTCTAATAAAGGCAAAGCCAAAGACAAAGGCAAAGACTCCTTCTAAATCAAAGACTGCAACACAGGCCTCTTCTGAACCGGCTCCCAAGTCACAGAAACAGTTACTCAAGATGGCGGAGGATTTACTTACTATGATTAGGGGTTCACATCCCCCTCCAGATAAAAGGCCAAGGCAGGATGTTTATTATGATTCCTCTGATCAGGCTTCTGTTTCTTCAGTTTCTTCTTCTGACCAGGAATATTCTTTCCATCCTTATGAGAATTCTGATGCTGAGGAATCCATTCCTTCAGCTTCTCCCCCTGAGGATTTCTCTTTTGGGGAAACTTTGCATGAAATGAGGGAACATTTCCACTGGGAAGGGCAGGAGTATTTGGAATCTAAGAAAAGACTAAGGGATTTTCTTCTCCCCCAACATAGACCCCTGGCTATTCCTCCTGTTTTGGATATTGTGGATGATGCTTTTTCGGAGGCTAACTTAACCCCTGACTTTTCCTCCTGCTCATGTTAAGCCTGATGGATATTACAGGGTTCTCGATTCCCACCAGTTTTTATACAAGAACCCTTCTGCTGACCCTGAAACCATTTCTCAGGGTCCTAAGGGAGTTAAGGCCGCTTCTGCCAAAAATCCCATTCCCACTGAAAAGGATTCTAGATCTTTAGAAAGATGGGGCAAAAAAGTGTACACTTCTGCTACTTTGTCCATTAGGGCTTTAAACTGTCAGTTTCATATGCTGAAATACCAGCAATTTCTCTTGTCTGTTTTAAAACAAAAGCTTACTTCCATTTCTGCCTGTGCAGATAAGGAATTACATGACTTATTGCATGCCACTGAACAAGTTGGGAACCATGGTTTACACTGTGGATTTGATGCCTTGGAGGCTTCTTGTAGGGCTGCTGCCTCCGGCACAGTCATTAGAAGGCATGCATGGCTAAAGGAATACAATTTGCCAGAACAAGTAAAAGCTAAATTATTGGATGCTCTTGTTCAGCATAATGTTTTATTTGGATCAAAAGCTGAAGAGGTGATTAAAAAGATGAAGGATAAGGCGAAATCCATGCAAACAGTTAAAGGTTTCTTACAAGTACAGCCACCAAGATTTAGCAGGAATTGGCCATCTAAAAATTGGTCCTTCCCCACTTCAGACAGGCCTCAAAGGGGTAGATATAGATGCTCCAGATGAAGGCCTCAAACACAAGCTTCTTGTAGACCAAGACAGTGGACTGCTTCCACCCCTAGGGGAGGAGAGGACAGGTCTCAAACTCATAGGAAACAAACTCAATGACTCCCTCTGTTGGGCTGCAGGAACTCCTTGCCTGGAAGCCCCTCTTGGAGGAAAACTCTCTTTTTTATCAAAATTGGACTCCTATAACCCAAGACAAGTGGGTTCTGGATGTGGTTTTAAGAGGTTACAAGTTCCATTTTCATACCCTGCCAAGGCCAAGCGGATGGCCAGACCTTCCAAAACATCAATGGACAGAGGCCTTAAACCAGGTGGAAGCTCTCTTGGCTATGAAAGCCATAGAACTGGTTCCACTTTCAGAGATGGGACAGGGTTTTTACTCAAGGCTCTTTCTAGTCCCCAGGAAGCAAAACTCATGGAGACCCATTCTGGATCTGTCAGTCTTGAACACCTTTCTAGAGATTCCAAAATTCAAGATGCTTACTCTACAGCAGCTACTTCCAATGCTGTCCAAAGATGCATGGGTGGTAACTTTGGATTTAAAGGAGGCATATTTACACATTCCCATCAGGCAGGAACGCAGAAAATACCTCGGGTTCAAGGCCGGATCGAGGCACTTTCAATTCTCTGCGCTGCCCTTTGGATTGTCTACTGCGCCCAGGGTCTTCACAAAATGCCTGGCTCCAGTAGTAGCTTACTGCAGACTCAAGGGAATTCAAATTTAACCTTATCTGGACGATTGTCTAATTCAGGCAGACAGCAAGGATGTCTTACTCCAGCATCTAGAATTTGTACAGAACCTCAAAGTTCCTGGGATTCTCTGTAAACATAAAGTCAGATTTGACACCCTCACAACAGATAACTTTTCTGGGTGCTCTTCTAAACACCACAACCCAGATGGCATTTCTGACATCCGAAAAACAATTACAGCTGACTTCAACTTTCCAGACCTTGGCAACTTTAACTCTGCTATCTGCAAGGAGATTCCTGCAGGCTTTGGGTTACATGGCCTCCTGCATCCTTCTCGTACCATATGCAAGACTACACATGAGGAAAATACAGTAGTACCTAAAAAGTGTATGGTCTCAGCATTGCCACAGTTTAGACGTACTGCTCTCAGTCCTGCCTTGCCTTCAAAAGGAATTTCTTTGGTGGTCCAGGGCATGTACTCTAAACAAAGGGAAACCCTTCTGTCTGCCTCCTGCCACTCAGATTCTAACCACGGACGCCTCGGATTATGCTTGGGGAGCCCATTTTCATGGCAACTGTCTGCAGGGACTTTGGACAAAGGATCAGAAGCACCTGCATATCAATTTAAAGGAAATGTTAGCCATTCAGAAAGCTCTAATGGCCTTCAGGAATCTTCTACAACCAGGACAACTACTAATACGGACAGACAACACCACAGTTATGTGGTACATAAACAAGCAAGGGGGGATCTCATTCCTACCCCCTTTGCAGACTAGCCATGGATCTATGGAACACAGCTCTAGCTTGCCATCTGGACCTTCAAGCTCAGTTTCTACCAGGGAAGCAGAACTTCCTCGCAGACAGTCTGAGCAGAAACCTTTCGGATCCACACGAGTGGATGCTGGACACCAAAATATTCAGGATAACAGCAGTCTGGGGATGTTCTCACACAGACCTCTTTGCATCCCATCTCAATCATCAACTACAGAATTTTTGCACCAGGACTTTCCACAAAGAAGCTTGGAAAGTGGATGCCCATCATTCAGTTGGAGGAACCTCTCGGGATATGCTTTTCCGCCTCTTCCTCTTCTTCCATGGGTATTATTAAAGATAAAACAGGACAAGCCCAAGATGATAATCTTGCTGGCTCCAAATTGGCCTCGACAGTTTTGGTACCAAACTCTAAAAAACCTATGTCTGGAGGCCCCTTGGGTTTTACCTCAGTCTCCGAACCTTCTGTCCCAACATCAGGGTCAGGTTCTACACTCTCATGTCAGAACTCTCAGCCTGGCGGCCTGGTTAATCCAGGGCCTTTGATTTCTTCCTTCCTACCCAAGCAGGTTATGGATGTCATTTTAGAAGCTAGACGTCCTAGCACTAGAAAATCTTATGCAGGAAAATGGAAAAGATTTTGTTCCTGGATGCAGGCTCAGGATTCTCTCTTTCTCTTCCATTAAGATACATGCCTCTGCTATTTCTGCTTATTATAATACAGACCCTCCAATCTTTTCCCACCAGCTCATGAGACAGTTTCTCAGAGGAGCTAAGAACTTAAGACCTCCTAGATCTCCTCCCATTCCTGCTTGGGATCTCAACTATGTTTTGGAAAAACTAACCTTGCCTCCTTTTGAGCCTGCTGCTTCTTCTGACATCAAGTTTTTATCTTGGAAGACAGCTATCCTGTTAGCCCTAACCTCTGCCAGGAGAGTTTCAGAGTTACACGCTCTTATGGCTGTGGAACCTTATATTATTTTTCATCAAGACCGGGTGTCTTTGAGGACTAATCCTACCTTCATGCCTAAGATGGTTTCCAAAGTGGCTTTAAATAAAACTATCTACTTGCCAACTTTTTTCCCCACTCCTCAAAATAAAGGGGAAAGGATCTTACATTCCTTGGATGTACACAGACAACTACGTTTTTACCTGGACAGAACCAAGGACATCAGAAAATCAGAACAATTGTTTGTTTCTTATGCTTCAAGTTCCCAAGGTAAAGCCATTTCAAAACAGACCATTTCTAAATGGATTGCTCATGGAATCACATTTTGTTATTCACACCATGGAAAGCAAATCCCAGGGAGTATACGGACTCATTCCACCAGAGCTGCTGCCACTTCTGCGACCTTCCTCAGGGGAGTTCCTACCAAAGACATTTTGGAAGCTGCAACTTGGGAGTTCAGTGCATACTTTTTCTAAGCACTACAATTTACCTCTCTAAGTCTAGGGCAGGCTTTGCCTCTGCAGTCTTGCAGGGCCTTTTAGCCGCCCCTTCTTTATGACCACCTCCCTTTCAGCTTTGGGATTCTACCCTACAGTCATGACTGCAACAGTGAAACACTATGAACATAGTACAGTTGTGTACACCTACCATAAATGTAGATGTTAGAGTGTCTTCACTGTTGCAGTCTGGGTTTCCCTCCCTCCTGTCCCCTCTTATTTTTACTATTGTGTGGTTCCTTTTTTCACCATTCTTCTGAGGTGTATTTGCAAAGGATATGGGACCTTTCTCATTTTGGGACTCCAGACATCTGGGGCAAGAAAAACTGGAGAAGATGGCGTCAGCTGTCAGCTTTGTACTCCTGGCGCTCTGACGTCAGGGAGCATGGTTGAACAGCCGACGCCGGACCCAGACTTTGGGATTCTGGCCGACCGAGGACTGCCTGCCGGCAGGGGAGAACCCTACAGTCATGACTGCAACAGTGAAGACACTCTAACATCTACATTTATGGTAGGTGTACACAACTGTACTTTCCTTCCCTCCAAAAAAAAAAAAAAAAAAAAAAAAAAAAAAATTTTTGTATATGTAGTTTGTGTGTGTGTGTGTGTGTGTGTATATGTGTGTGTATATATATGTATATATATATATATATATATATATATATATATATATATATATATATATATATATATATATATAAAATATCTTCATCTGCTCTCACTGTAACTGTCTTAGTTGCTCTTCTGCATGCTGTTATCTGTTCAGTCGCTCTTACTCTGCACTTATTACTGCTTGTTAGTAGCCTTCTAATTTACTGCCTTTTGCACTTGTTTTTAGTCATTTGTTAATTTAATTGCATTTATTTGAGCTGCATTTGCCGTAGTGTTGCTATACGCTCTGGTGTGCTGGCCTGCACTACAATTTGAATTGTATTTACTGCTGTTTTAGCTGCTTTTCTGTAACAAAAAAAAAAAAATTCTAAGCTGGTTTCCTGCCTTTCCAGTAACTAGTCAAGTCCAGATACAGACTTGCTCTATCCAGGACTGTTGGTAAGCTTCTTGGCCCCCCAAGCCTTTGTGTTGGAAGCCTTCTAGCTTATCTACCATGGGAAGAGTGGGTTTTGGCCCTGAAATTGTAGATCATTGGCCGTTTCGGCAGTTTTTCCATCTTTCTACTTTTTGGTTAAAAGCCCATTTTGGTCCCCGCCATTCCTATAACTAGTGTAATCCAGGTACAGATTTGCTGTATCTCCGGGACTAAGCTTCTGAGCCACCCCCCCCCCCACCCCCCTTAAAGCCCTTCTGTGTTTGAGAGAAGCGTTCTAGCTTATCAGTGGGAGTGGTAATCACTAGATAACCTATCTACAACAGGAGTAGTAGTTTCTGGCCCAGAAATTATAGTTTATTGGCCGTTTGGGAAGCTTTTCCATTTCTTTCAACCTACTGATTTAAAAGCCTGTGTTTGCGCTTATTTCCTGCCTTTCCTGTTACTGGTCTAGTCCAGGTACAGATTTGCTGTATCCAAGACTCTTTGTAAGCTTCTGAGCCCCCCCCCCCAAGCCTTTCTGTGTTGGAGGGAAGCTTTCTAGCTTATCTACCACAAGAGGAGTGGTTCCTGGCCCAGATATTGTAGCTATTGGCCGTTTGGGCAGTTTTTTTTTTCCATCTCTTTCAGCATTCTGGTTTAAATGCCGCACTTGTGCGCGTTTCCCACCTTTCCTGTAACTAGCCTAGTCCAGATAGAGTTGCTGTATCCAGGACTGTTGGTAAGCTTCTGAGCCCTGCAAACCTTTCTGTGTTTGAGGAAAGCCTTCTAGCTTATCAGTGGGAGTGGTGAGCACTAGGTAGCCTGTCTACCACAAGAGGAGATTTTCTTGGCCCAGAAATTGTAGTTTGACTATTTGGACAGTTGTCCATCTCTTTCAACTTTCTGGTTTAAAAGACCACATCTGCGCTAGTTTCCCATCTTTCCTGTAACTAATCTACTGGGTAGCACTAGAAAGCCTTAAAGTGATACAAGCCTTCTAGCTTAGAAGAGAGACTTTGGAGTGATTTAAGTATAAGTTTTCTGTACTTTCTTGCTGTACTTAACTGCTTTCCGCCTAAACACACATTTTCCAGCGTTTGTTGTGATTTTAAAAGCTTGTTTTTTTCACACATTGTACTTATTTGACTGCCTGCACTTTTAAAATAGTTTTTTGTTTAAATAATTTAACTGTTGTAGACTACACAGTAAAGTGCGATAGCCTTTTCTGGTAGTTTATAGTCATTTAAAGCTGATGATCTTCACGTTTCACTGTTGCAGTCATTACATTTGGGTAGTCTGCTGGCAGGTTGCCCTCAGTCGGCCTGATTAACAAAGTCTTGGGTCCTGCGTCGGTTGCTGTCCCTTCTTCCATGACGTCAGGTCATCAGGGGGTATAAAACATGCAGCCGACGTCATTACATCAGTCTTTCTTGCTGTGCAGTGCCCAAAGCAGAAGCAGTTCACAAGTGCCAGTCGGCCGACTCCTGAAATTGTCATTTTCGAGTTTCAGAACTGAAGTCTTCAACTTAAAGCCAAGTACCTCGTTGGGGAAACGTTTTCTTGCTCCTTACCAATGTCAGTAAAAGTTAATAATTGCATTACTTGTGTAAAGCAAATACCTCCTAAAGATTTTCATTTGTACTATATTGCTTGCCTAGGCCCTGACCATGACGTACCTTGCTGTCTGTCTTGTGCTTTATTTAATCAGCGCACTGTCCGTCGTCTGTACATTCTTGCCTCTAAATATTTTGGTTCTCTGTTTAATTATCCAGAAATGTCGTCTGTTAGCCATCTGACTACCGGGATTCTGAAAAAATGCAAAGATACAGACAGGCCGCCGAGGTGCAAAACAGCCAACGACGCTTCTCCCAAGCCAGTCACCAGTTCGCTGGTACTCAGTGAGGCACTTTCACAGCTGCTGATACCTGCTACTTCTGATTCGCAGGCCTCTACTGAGACCCATTCGGAGTCCGGTATGCCATGAGATGCTTCACCTATGGAACCCGTGGATGTCTCTACCTTGGATGGGTTTGGAGCCACTGTGCAGGCACCAGCTTCTGAGGGTGTATTCAGGCCTACAGACTTTCATATTAAATCAACACCGCCTTCATTACTAATGCCTAAATCTCGATCCATGTCTAAACCGACGCCCAGGCCACATGTTCAGGCCTCCATGCCTAAAAAACAAATTGATGAAAATGGCTGAAGATCTAATTACTCTAATCAGGGATATTCAACCCCCCCCCCCCCCCCAAGAGGCCTGGGCCTGAGCTTGATTATGAATCTTCTGATCAGGATTCTGTTTCTTCTGACTCTTCTAATGATCTGGATTTGTCCATACCTACTTATGAGGATTCTGATGAAGAGGATTCCATTCCCTCTGCTTCCCCACCTGAGGATTTTTCTTTTGGGGAAACTTTACATACTTTAAGGGAACATTTCCACTGGGAAAGCCAAGAATTTTCTGATTCAAAAAAGAGGCTTAGGGATTTCCTTCTACCTCAGCATAGGCCTTTGGCTATACCTCCTGTAGTAGACATTGCTGATGTGTTCTCTGAATCCAGTTTGGCTCCTGATTCCTTGCCTCCGGCTCCAAGTAAACATGACAGATACTACAGGGTTCCTGAGTCCCACAAGTTCCTTTTCAAAAATCTTGTTGCAGATCCAGAAACTGTTTCTCAGGGGCCCAAGGGCATTAAGGCCTCTACTGCTAAAAATCCTACCCCTTCTGATAGACTCCAGGGTGCTGGATAGATGGGGTAAAAAGGTTTATACTTTGGAAACCCTGGCAAACAGAGCTTTAAACTGCCAATTTCATATGTTAAAATATCAACAGCATATTATTGGACTGCTTAAACAGAAAATTATGTTGATTCCTGACTGTGTGGAAAATAAAGATTTACAGGATTTAATGCATTCTGCTGAACAAGTTGGAAAACATACTTTGCAGTGTGGTTTTGATTCTTTAGAGGCCTCTTGCAGGGCTGCTGATGTTCGTGTTACCCTGCTGCAGTCATCACACTTGGGTTATCCTGCAGTCAGGCGGTCCCGCAGTTGGCCTGAGTTCCAAAGTCTTGGTCTGGTGTTGGTTGCTGTTGCTTCCTCCCTGACGTCAGTGCGCCAGGGGTATATAAGGCATCCGATGCCATTTTCTTCAGTCTTTCTTGCCGTGCGGTGCCCGAAGCAGAAGCAGTTCACAAGCGCCGGTCGGCCGACACCTGAGATTTTTTAATCGAATTTCAGTCCGAAGTCTTCAATAAAGCTAAGTACCCTGTTGGGGAACCTTTTCTTGCCTCAGTCCGATGTCGGAAAAAGTTAACAATTGCATTTCTTGTGGGAAGCAAATACCTCATAAGGACTTCCACTCTTATTGTATTCCTTGCCTAGGCCCGGACCACGATGTCACAGGTTGTAGGTTTTGTGCTAGGTTTAATAAATGAACTATCAAATGCCTTTTTGACTACGCACGACATTACTTTGGTAGGAAATTTAATTACATCATGCCATCTGAGCAGCCGACGACCGGCATGCATAAAAAACGCAAGGATAAGGACAGGCAGCCTAGAACCAAGCCAGACTCAGAGGCCTCTGCTGGGCCTGTCGCCGGTTCTCCAGTTTTCAGTGAGGTGCCTACGCAGCCCCTGACTACCGCGGAAATGGAACCCCAGACAGCTTCGGATTCTCAAGCGGGGTGTACTAGGCCGTCACAACCATCTTCATTAGGCCCTTCTGACACTGGAGCAGAGGGTGATCCCGGTGCAGTAGAAACGCCTTCGGTTTCAGAAGGTGTCTTCAGACCGACTACACTCACTATTAAATCTTAGGCTAAGCTAAAAACTCCATTAAAACCAAAAAAGACTGTACATCAGTCTCCCGTTCAGGGCCCCATGCCTAAGAAACAGATGCTTAAGATGGCTGAAGATTTGATTTCCCTAATCAGGGGTTCCCATCCCCCTCCTGATAAAAGGCCTAGACAAGGGGAGGACTATGCTTCCTCTGACCAGGTTTCTATTTCCTCAGATTCTTCTGAGGAACAGGATTACGCTATTCCCCCTTATGAAGATTCTGATGCTGAAGAGACTATTCCCTCAGCATCTCCCCCTGAAGACTATTCCTTTGGGGAAACTTTACATACCATGAGGGAACATTTCCACTGGGAAGGCTAGGACTACTCTGATTCTAAGAAAAGGCTCCGAGAGTTTTTTACTACCCCAGCACAGACCACTTGCTATCCCTCCAGTTTTAGATATTGTGGATGATGTTTACTTAGAGTCTAGCCTAAATCCAGACTCCCTACCTCCTGCTCCAGCCAAACCAGACAGATACTACAGAGTACCTGACATGCACAAATTCCTTTATAAAAGCCCTCTGGCTGACCCAGAAACAATTTCCCAGGGTCCCAAAGGGGCTAAAGCTTCTATGGCGAAAAATCCGGTACCCTCTGAAAGTGATTCCAGAGCCCTAGATAAATGGGGAAAGAAGATATATACCTCAGCTACTCTGGCTATGAGAGCATTAAGTTGTCAGTTCCACATGCTGAAATATCAGCAATACCCAATGTCTCAATTAAAACTAAAACTGAGCACACATTCTGAACAGGCTGAATTCAAAGAAATGCAGGATCTGTTGCATGCAGCTGAACAGGTGGGCAAACATACTTTACAATGTGTATTTGATTCATTGGAAGCTTCCTGTAGAGCAGCTGTTACTGGGTCTGTCATACGCAGACATGCTTAGTTAAAAGAACAAACCCAACCTGATTATGTTAAAGCAAAATTATTGGATGCACCTTTACAGCAGGACGTCTTATTTGGTGCCAAAGCAGAAGAGGTTTTAAAGAAAATGGAGGATAAGGCAAAGTTTATGCAGACGGTCAAGGATTTCTTACAGGTACAACCCCCTCGTTTCAGCAGAAATTGGCCAACAAAAAAATGGTCCTTTCCAGCTTCTGACAGACCACAGAGGAGCAAATACAGACGCCAAAGGGGCAGAGGTCAGTCACAAGGCCCTTAGAAACCTCGCCAATGGGGTGCCACAACCCAGAAAGGAGGTGGACAGGCCCCAAGCTAGCAGAAGACAAACACAATGACTCAACCCTCAACTACCAAGCAAATCTCTCTTGGCAGCTCCCTTGGGAGGAAAATTAGCACTTTTTCCAGACAACTGGCACATCATCACAAAAGACAAATGGGTCCTAAACATTGTATCACAAGGATACAGATTCCACTTTCATACCTTGCCAAGGATAAAAGGAATGCCAAACCTGCCACCAAATAAACGGGCAGAGGCACAAAAACAAATTACAGCTCTCATGGACATGAGAGCCATTCAACAGGTACCTACATAGGAGCAAGGACAAGGCTTTTACTCAAGACTCTTTCTAGTCCCCAGAAAGGACAAAGCACGGAGACCCATTCTGGATCTTTCAATTCTGAACACCTATCTGCAAGTACCTAAATTCAAGATGCTAACACTACAGCAGCTTTTTCCCATGCTGGGCAAGAGGGCTTGGCTAGTAACATTGGATCTCAAGGAGGCATACCTGCATGTCCCTATCGGACAAAATTGCAGAAGATACCTCCGCTTCATTGCAGGTTCAACCCATTATCAATTCTCTGCACTGCCCTTTGGCTTATCTACTGCGCCCAGGGTCTTCACAAAATGCCTGGCACCAGTAATTGCATACTGCAGACAAAGAGGAATTCAAATGTACCCATACCTGGATGACTGCCTTATTCAAGCAGAAAGCAAGGACATTCTTTTAAAACATCTGGCATTTGTCAAACACATTCTGAGTTGCCTAGGTTACACAGTAAACGAAAAGAAATCAAAATTAGTGCCCTCACAAAACATAATATTCCTGGGTGCCACCTTGAATACAGCGGCCCAGATGGCTTGTCTCATGCCAGACAAGCAACAACAGCTGACTCAATACTTCAAAATAATGGCAACAAAGACCCAATTCCCTGCAAGAAAAATTCTGCAGGCCTTGGGATTCATGGCATCTTGCATACTACTAATACCATTTGCAAAACTGCATATGAGGAAATTACAATGGTACCTGAAAAGTGTATGGACTCAGCACAGCCACAGTTTGGAAACAATACCACTCATTCCCTGCCTTCAACAGGAGTTTCTATGGTGGGCACAGTCATGTCACCTCAACAAGGGTCAGCCTTTCACATTACCCACAGCCAGGCAAACTATGACAACAGATGCATCAGACTATGCCTGGGGAGCACACATGGCAGGACAGTGCATTCCGGGAAAATGGACTACAGATCAAAGGCATCTGCATATCAATCAAAAGGAAATGCTAGCAGTACAGAATGCCCTAACAGCTTTCAAGGACCTCTTACACCCAGGACAACTACTGATAGACGGACAATACCACAGTAATGTGATCAACAAGCAAGGGGGCACACATTCCTACCCTCTATGCAGGCAAGCAATGACCTTGTGGAACACAGCACGGTCTTATCAAGTTCAACTACAAGCACAATTCCTGCCAGGAAAGAAAAACACATTGGCAGACGACCTAAGCAGAAACATCATGGATCCCCACGAGTGGAAACTGGATCCACAAGTATTTGCAATGATAACTCAAAAATGGGAACGCCCAGACATAGATCTGTTTGGCAACCCCCAAAACTACCAACTTCAAAAATTTTGCACAAGGACATTCCACCCACAAGCTTGGAAAGTGGACGCCCTCTCATTAAGTTGGAAAACATTAACAGTGTATGCCTTTCCTCCACTGCCTCTTCTAGCAAAGGTGCTGCTGAAAATCAGATTAGAGAGGCCACAAATGATACTCATTGCACCAGACTGGCCACACCAGCACTGGTATCTAATTCTAAAGAACATGGCCCACGGCCCACCATGGATTTTACCACAAATTCCTCACCTGCTCACCCAGCGAGACAATCAAATTCTACACAGCCAGCTCAAGACTTTAAACCTGGCTGCATGGCAAATTACCTAAACAATCAACCAACACCACTATCCAGAGCTGTTATGGATGTCATTCTGGAGGCCAGGAGGCCCAGGACCAGGAAAACCTATTCAGACAAATGGAAAAGATTTTGTGCCTGGAACCAGGCTAAAGGCCCCTTGATCCAAACATTCCTCAGATTCTACAATATCTGACTGAGATGTTGCACAAAGGACTTTAGTTTTCATCTATTAAGATCCACACCTCAGCAATTTCAGCTCATTACAACACGGATCCTCCTTTATTTTCACATCCACTCCTAAGGCAGTACCTCAGAGGGGCTAAGAACATAAGACCGCCCAGGAGAGCACCAACACCTACTTGGGATCTCAACTTTGTTCTGGAAAAACTTACACTGCCGCCCTTTGAACCAGCTTTCTCAGCTGATTTAAAGTTTCTTTCATGGAAAACTGCCCTGCTGCTAGCAATAACTTCAGCTAGAAGAGTCTCAGAGCTACAGGCACTAATGGCAGTGGAGCCTTTCCTCATTTTTCATCAAGACAGAGTCTCTGCGAACTAACCCTTCCTTTATGCCAAAAGTGGTATCCAGTGTGGCCCTAAACCAAACCATTCATTTGCCCACCTTTTTCCCAAATCCCCAGAACAAAGGAGAAAGATTCCTGCACTCTTTGGACATTCACAGACAATTACATTACTACTTGGATAAAACCAAGGCTTTCAGAAACTCTGACCAGCTCTTTGTAGCCTATGCTGCAGGAACACAAGGAAAAGCTATCTCAAAACAGACCATTTCAAAATGGATAGGTCATTGCATACGTTTCTGCTACACGCATCATGGGAAATGGGTACCTATTAGCGTTGGGCCCCACTCCACCAGGACCACAGCTACATCAGCAGCCTTTCTCAGAGGGGTACCAACCAAGGATATTCTGGAAGCTGCAATTTGGAGTTCAGTGCACAACTTCACCAAACACTATCACTTACCTCTGTATTCTAAGACTAGAGCTGGCTTTGCCACTGCAGTTTTGCAGGGCCTACTAGCTTCTTCTAACCCTGTTTAACTCCACCACCCATCCTTAGCTTTGAGATTCTACCAAAGTGTGATGACTGCAGCAGGGTAACACGATGAACATAGTACAGTTATCTACCTACCATAAATGTAGATGTTGGAGTGTTCACCCTGCTGCAGTCCAGGTTACCCTCCCTCCATCCCCTCTGAACTAGCTGGACTTATCCAGACCTTTCTATCCTATACAACCTTTGTGGTGTATTTGCTTGTGACTGAAAGTATTGTTTCATTTTTGCTTGTATATTGCCTACCTTTTGGGGGCACCTGACATCTGGGGCAAGAAAAGCTGAAGAAAATGGCGTTGGATGCCTCTTGTATACCCCTGATGCACTGACGTCAGGGAGGAAGCGACAGCAACCGACGCCAGACCAAGACTTTGGAACTCAGGCCGACTGCGGGACCGCCTGACAGCAGGATAACCCAAGTGTGATGCCTGCAGCAGGGTGAACACTCTAACATCTGCATTTATGGTAGGTACAAAACTATACTTTACTGGGTCTGTGCTTAGAAGGCATGCTTGGCTTAAGGAGAAATCTTTGCTTGATCATGTTAAATTAATTCTTGGATGCTCCATTACAGCAGGACAGCCTGTTTGGCAGTAAGGCTGAAGAAGTTCTTAAAAAGATGGAAGATAAAGCTAAATTTATGCAAACTGGTAAAGATGTTTTTACAAGTGCAACCTCCAAGATTTAGTAGCACTGGCCTACTAAGAATTGGTCCTTTCCAGCCCCTTCCAGATCCTCTCAAGCCAAACACAGACGCAGCAAAAACCCCAGGTTTCAGTCCCAAGGGACTGTCACAACTAAGCAGTGGGGGGCCTCTACTTCCAAATCTGGAAATAACCAGACACCCCTATGGTAAACAGTCTCAGTGACTTCCTTTTAAAATTCCCAAGCACTTATCTTTTAACCGCCCCTTTGGGCGGAAAGATTGCTCTTCATGCAAAGAACTGGGAACTCATACCCAGGACAAATGGGTTTTAAATAGTGTCCCAGGGATACAGATTTAATTTCCACACATTGCCAACACCAAACTAGTGGCTAGACCTGCCCCCAAATCAGTGGGCAGAGGCTCAAAAACAAGTACTTTCCCTCTTAAACATGGGGGCTGTTCAACTGGTACCAGAAGAGGGAAAGGGACAAGGTTTCTTCTCCAGGCTTTTTCAGGTACCCAGAAAAGACAAATTATGGTGTCCAATCCTGGACCTGTCAACACCTTTCTGGAGATTCCAAAATTCAAGATGCTGACTCTTCACCAGTTACTTCCTATGCTAGGCAAAGATGCCTGGTTGGCAACTCTAGATTTAAAAAAAGCATACCTGCACATTCCAATCAGAGAATCTTGCAGAAGATACCCAAGCTTCAAAGCAGGCTACTTGCATTATCAGTTCTCTGCAACTGCCCTTTGGCTTGTCCAATGTGCCCAGGGTATTCACAAAGTGTCTGGCTCCAGTGATTGCATTTTGCAGGCAAAGAAATATTCAAATATATCCTTACCTGGACGATTGTCTAATTCAGGCAGAAAACCAGGGCATACTTTTAAATCTGGCGTTTGTTAAAAGGGTTCTGACTTGTCTGGGATACACCATAAATGAAAATAAATCACAGCTGGTACCCTGGCAACAGATTACATTCCTGGGTGCTAGCTTGAATACAACTGCTCAGATGGCTTTCCTCATGCCAGAGAAGCAAAATCATGTGGTAACTTAACTTCAAACAAGTGGCCACAAAAACCCTGCTATCTGCAAGACAAATACTGCAAGCCTTTGGGGTTCATGGCCTCCTGCATTCTTCTAATTCCATATTCAAGACTGCATAGGAGGAAACTACAGTGGTATCTAAAAAGTATATGGAGTCAACATTGTCACAGCCTGGAAACAATGATTCCTATCATACCTTGCCTACGCCTGGAGTTCCTATGGTGGGCAGAGGCCTGCCACCGAAACAAGGGACTACCATTCACACTACCCCCTGCTGCCCAAACCCTAACTACAGATGCATCAGACTATGCATGGGGGGCTCACCTGGCAGGGAAGTGCATTCAGGGCAAATGGAACCCAAATCAAATGCACCTACATATCAGTCAAAAAGAAATGTTAGCTTTACAGAGTGCTCTGACAGCCTTCAATGACTACATCCTTCCAGGACAACTAATGGTAAAGACGGACAACACCACAATTATGTGGTACATAAACAAGCAGGGGGGGGTACACATTCCTACCCCCTCTGCAGACTAGCCATGGCATTGTGGAACACAGCCTTGAGCTACTAAGTGCACCTACAAGCTCAATTCCTGCCAGGAAAATTGAATACAATGGCAGATGGACTAAGCAGAAACCTCATGGACCCACACGAGTGGAAACTGGAGCCACGGATTTTCAACATGTTGACAAGCGAATGGGGGAGCCCAGAAATAGATCTATTTGCCTCCCCCCAGAACTACCAGGTGGGCATGTTTTGCACAAGGACTCCCCACAAACCAGCCTGGAAAGTGGATGCTCTGTCCTTCACCTGGAAAAACCCATCAGTCTACGCCTTTTCCCCCTCTGCCTCTGCTCTCCAAAGTTCTACTAAAAGTCAAACAGGACAAACCAAGGATGATTTTGATTGCTCCAGACTGGCTGCGCCAACACTGGTACCCCCTTCTGCACAGTGTGTCGCAGATATCTCCATGGCACCTGCCTCGGACTCAATTCCTGCTGTCTCGGTAGGAAAGCCAAATTCTGCACCTTCAGCTTCCAACATTGAACCATGCAGCCTGGCTAATCACTTAAATTCATCCTTATCCCTCAGCAAACCTGTGATTGATGTCATCTTGGAAGATAGGAGACCTAGTACTAGAAAATCTTATGCTGATAAATGGAAAAGATTCTGTGCCTGGAGCCAATCTTTAGGGATGAGCACAGCAGTGCCCAATTTACCTCAGATTTTGCTGAAATGCTTCACAAGGGCCTGTCTTTTTTTCCTCAATTAAAATCCACACCTCAGCTGTTTCAGCTCACTATAACACAGAACCCACCCCTCTTCTCTCATCCTCTACTCAAGCAGTATCTCAGAGGGGCAAAAAACTTGAGACCACCCAGGAGAGCTCCTACCCCTGCCTGGGACCTTAACTTGGTTTTGGCGAAGCTCACTCTACCTCCTTTCGAGTCAGCTGGTACTTCAGACTTAAAATTTCTTTCTTGGAAAACAGCCTTTCTTTTAGCAGTCTCTTCAGCTAGAAGGATATCTGAATTACAGGCTCATATGGCCGTGGAGCCTTTCATCATCTTTCATACGGACAGGGTATCTCTCAGGACCAATCCATCCTTTATGCCCAAGGTGGTTTCCAGTGTGGCTCTTAATTAGTCCATTCATTTGCCAACCTTCTTTCCTAATCCACAGAACAAAGGGGAATGGATTCTGCATTCCTTGGATGTGCACAGACCACTTGGATTCTACTTGGACGGGACTAAATCTCGAAGAAAATCTGAACAATTGTTGGTAGCATTTGCTGTAGGGGCAGAGGGGAAGGCTATTTCAAAACAAACCATTTCTAAATGGATAAGCCATTGCATTTAATTTCTGCTATAAACATCATGGAAAACCTATCCCCCAGGGGATCATATCTCACTCCAACCAGGGCTGCATCTACTTCTGCAGCCTTTCTCAGAAGTGTTCCTACCAGGGATATCCTAGAAGCTGCTACCTGGAGTTTTGTACATACTTTCACCAAGCATTATCATTTACCAATTTTCTAAATCCAGAGCTGGCTTTGCCACTGATGTCTTGCAGGGCCTTATAGCTGGCCTTAATGCTGTATAAACTCCTCCTCCCAACCATAGCTTTGGGAATCTTCCCAAATGTGTAATGATTGCCACAGTGAAACACTAAGAACAATAGTACAGTTGTGTATACTTACCATAAATGTAGATGTTAGAGTTTTCACTGCATTCCTGGTTACCCTCCCTCCAGCCCCCTAGTTTTTTCTGGCTATACCTCTACTTTCCTTTACTATGCTTAAAAGCCTTTTTGGTTATTTGCTTTTGGTTGGAGGTATACTTTTGTGTTTGTTTTTATTTGCTCCCCATTAGGGGGGGACCCTGACATCTGGGGCAAGAAAAACTGATGTAATGACGTCGGCTGCATGTTTTATACCCCTGACGATCTGACGTCATGGAAGAAGGGACAGCAACCGACGCAGGACCCAAGACTTAATCAGGCTGATCGGAGGGTAACCTGCCAGCAGATTACCCAAATGTAATGACTGCAACAGTGAATACACTCTAACATCTACATTTATGGTAATTCTACAAAACTGTACTTTTTAAGTGTATTTTTTACTGTTTTTGCCTTATCTTTTCAAAAAAACAAAAAAAATGTCCTTGTTTCCCGGCTTTCTAAGCTAGTATAGTCCAGTTTTCAGGCTAGCGCTGAATTCAGGGCTGTGATGCTAGTTTGCGAGTTGCTCATACCTTACTTGGATAGAAGGAAGTTTCTCTGCTCACCTGTGAGAGAGGGGAGCTTTGAGCAACCTATCTGTCCCTGGAGGAGTGGTTCCAGTCCAGATGTTAGTAGTTTATTGGCCATTTTGGGCTAATTTCTATCTCTTTAATTTCCCTACTATAAAAACCGCGTTTGCACAGTTTTGCGCACCGGGCAGTGCCGGTTAGCTACGGTTAAATTATTCCTGGCTCCACTAAGTCGTCTCTTCAGTTTTTCCCTTGAAACTAGTCTAACTCTCAACCCAAGCACTCAAAAAAGCATCTTAAAGCCCAGCACTTGCTCAGACCTAATAGCAAGCACTAATATACCCTGACACTGATTGCCCAGCAGGGCAAGGCTCTTTATTCACCCCTCACCAACTAAGTGACTAAGCAGCTCACCCTACTATTCATGCATGACCAAAGGGCAACTTCAGGTGCACTTTCCAGTCCAGCTGGTGAATCTGGGTATCATGAGGCAATGTTACAACTGCCTCATGTGCACAGGCAACCCTCTCCTCCTACCACAAAACATTAACATGTGTGAGAAATGCAATTATACAGCCAAACTGCAAGCTAAGCTGTCTCCACCCAAGACTGGAACAGTCAAGAGGAGAAGGTTAACACTTGCACCACAACTCCAGCCGCACACAGACCTACTAAAACAGCACTGGCAAAAAATACACATAAATACACAAAATCATACTTTGAAGCTTTTGCAGGGTTTTATTTAGAGCCTCCGAGACCTCCAAAGCAGACTCCCAAACAATCTACACTTCCCGTCACAAACCAGACAACACATAAAACACGAAATCAGTGTGCCGCACAATCACAGCACTTAAGGTGAAATAACATGCCTAACACACTAGTAATAGGTGACTCTATAGTCAGGCACACTGACGTCCCACTCACTAGGCTGGACAAGCAGAAGGTTACTGTTAGCTGCCTGTCGGGAGCCAGAATCTGCCACATAACACACGCACTCGTGTCACTCCAGAACAAGTACAAATATGACTCTGTCCTTGTTCATGTTGGTGTGAATGACCTTTGATGTACCTCCCTGGACTGCATGAAGAGACATGGAAGAGCTCTCTGATCATGTAGCCCAGGCTGGTATGACCCTGAGTAGCATCCTGCCCTCACCAAGAATACCTCAGTATAAAGAAAAAATTATCAATTTCAACAGTTGGCTAAGCTTCTGGTGTCATTCAAAGGGGATCCAGTGTCGGTCAGCCTGGGACGACACAAGCCGCGTTGCTTCACAAGAGACTGCTTGCACCTGTTACCCCTAGGCTTTTGAATACTGGCCAAGGCTCTTGCTGGCCCCCATAGTGCCTTTTTTAGGCAAGGCTCAAAAGTCAAACCCACCTCCGTAAACAGCACAATTAACAAAACACTTGAGGGTTATGCTACTCAATGCCAGGAGTTTGTTTCAAAATGCACTTGCTCGAAGTTCTCCTCAGTATGGAGAACGTCGACATTTGTGCAGTAACTGAAACCTGGTTCAAGGCTCCAGAGAGCACCCCAGCACTACTGGGCTACAACTCATACCACACGTTTTGGCCACAGAACATGGACTGAAACACAAAAGGAGGGGGTGTATCCATATTCATCAAGGATACCTACACCTCCAGGTTAGTGGAGCAGCATGATACCTCTGAGGTCATCCATGTGCAGCTAACATCGAGCAGATCTGCAATTCAAATTGCGGCCTGCTACAGGCTCCATGACCCAGGACCACCACTCCACCTTTCTGGAGACACTGGAAAACATGAAGGTCCTGCCAAACACCCTGATATTGGGCGATTTCAATTACCCTACCATTCACTGGGAAAACTACTAGAGTACAAATTCCCAGGCCCAGCGCTTCCTGGAATTCATAAACTCCAACGCCCTGGATCAGCTGGTAAACTCCCCTACCAGAGGTGAAAACGTATTGGACCTGGTCATCACCAACATGGGCGACAGGTGTTCCACACCGGAGGTCAACCCATCACTGGTTAGATCAGACCATAAACTAATCACTCTGGATGCCCCCCCCCCAACTAAGGAAACCACAGTAAAAAACTTTTCTAAAGCAGACTTCACCTGAGACAGAGGTGGTAAGTTTCACAGCCCCCACACTAAAGGACAACGCTGCCCAAGATGCAGAAACCTTTACAAATGCACTCTGAGCACCTACACGGATGCATGGATCGTGCCATCCCTAGCAAAACCAAGACTTCCTCCTCTAAGAGAAGGAAACCAGTTTGGTGGACCCCTGCAATAAACAGGCTATACAACAGGAGGAAACTATTTCAGAAGAAAAGCGAATCCCAAGAAGGAAAGACATCCTTTATCAGTAAAAAATTGAGTTCCCTCATGAAATCATCCAAGGCTAACTTCGAAAGAAAAATAGCCAAGGATTCAAAAGATAACCACAAAGCCTTCTTCAGCTATGTTAAGAATCTAAGTGGCAACTCGCAGATTTGCACTGAACTAGTGCAAAATAGCACAAAATATACTGAACCTATTGATATTGCCAACATCCTGGCAGATTCAATGCAAACTTCACCCCCCTCTCGCCTCCAAAAGGGCCCACAACAATACCAGGAAAGTGTAGTGTCCCAAAAATCACATATGCACAGGTGAAAAACAGCCCTTTCAAAAGCCAAAAACAGTGTCAATGGGACCAGATGGTGTCCCAGGCTGCATCTTGCATGAACTACAGAACGAACTATAACCCCCACCTAAACACTGTTATCCTCAGCCTCTCCACAGGCTACGTGCCCATAGAATGGCGCACAGCAACGGTTATTCCTCTCCACAAAGGAGGGGCCACAACTGACTCTGGTAACTATCGCCCCATAAGCCTGACTAGCCTGGTCTGCAAGGCTATGGAGAGCATCATCATGGAACTCATTAACAAAGGCATTGGGAACCTCCAAACACTTGAGCTGACCCAGTTCGGCTTTAAGTGCAGATCATGCCTACTAAACCTGGTTGGCTACTTCGAGACAGTCACCAAGGCCATAGATGAGGAAAGGTGGTTCACACAGCCTACCTTGACCTCGCCAAGGCTTTCAACACCATTCCCCACTTGGGTATTACAGAAAAACTCACCAGCCTGAACATAAACCCCTACATCATGAGATGGGTTGCCAACTGGCTTGCAGACAGAACTCACACGGTAAGAATAGCGGGCTCCAAGTCCATCTCTAAACCAGTCACAAGTGGTGTCCCACAAGGCTCTGTCCTGGGATCGCTACTGTTTGGCATATACTTCTCAGATGTACAGGCAAACACAGGAGGACTATGGCTAACCAAGTTCACAGATGACTGCAAACTGGGAGCCATCATTGACTCTGGCTGACACCGACATCCTCCAAAAGGGCCTTGCGGAGACTAACACCTGGTGTCAAAGTCATGGCCTCAAGCTAAATGCTAAAAAATGCATAGTCATCCCGTTTGGGGAAAAAAAACACCCACAACTTACCACATAGGTGGCAGCCCCCTTAATACAGAAGAGGTAAGCCCCCGTAATACAGAAGAGGTAATAAGAGATCTGGGGACCCAGGTAGATGGTAATCTCTCCTGTGACAATCATATTGCCAAAGTAATTAGGAAATCCTTCTATGTGGCCCATCTAATAACTAAAGGGTTCGCATCTAGAAATAGAGGTTATAGTGCCCCTCTACTAGTCACTCATTAGACCCATCATAGAGTACAGTGCCTCATTTGGGATGTACCTCACAAGACACTTCCAACAGCTGGAAAGACCACAAAAGTACCTCACCAAGAGGATTACTGGTCTCAAACATATGTCCTATGCAGCCTGACTGAAGAAACTCTGGCTGTACTCAGTGGCATATCACTTACTCAGATGTGATCTCTGCCTGACTTACAAAGCCATGTCCAACTCAGAACTGATGGACATGCTCCACCTAAAGAAATCCCAAGTCACTGCGAGCCACGTGCTGTAGTGAGCTAAACCTCACCACAACAATAAATAGAAAATGCTGGACGGATAGATTCCTGTCAGAGACTCCCCATGCTTTGGAACAAAATTCAAATTACATCTGGCAGAGCCTCTCACTAACACTCTTCAAGAGAAACCTTGACGAGTGGATGGGTAACGGAAAATACACCCCTAGGATCACTTCATTGGCTCTGCTTGACAGAGGATCAGTTAATTAATCAATGGGGCGGTGAAAGCAGACACACTCTGGCTAGGCTTATAAATGCCCTCTGGCAGATAGCCTAGTTACCTACCTATGAACCTAAATGTCTCATTATTTAGCACAGAGGAGGTGGAAGTCCTGTTCTCTGTTGTCTTTTGCTAGGGGTGTGGCAGAAATTTGATGGCTGGTTAAGGAGGAGGCTGGAAAAGAGTTAGTCTACTGTAATTACTTTCAAGCCACTATTAGTATCCCCTTAATAGTGAGAGATAATCCATCATTTTAGTGACTTGTCCTGTATCCAACATTGCTGCTTCTCTCATCGTATGCTTCAATAAAATGTAGGTCTCTCTGATATGAATAACTGCCAAAGAAGGTTAATTACTCTGCCAAAGAAGGTTAATTACTCTACTGCAGGGCATCTTGGTTTTATTTTGATAAGTCAGTGCCTTTTATAATACTGCCCATTACTAGCTGGTAAGTCACTTAAAGAAGCCAGACCCCAAAAAGTTGCGTATGCCGTAAAGATGTGTGGGTGTGAACTGCGAGTTAACAAAAAAAGGCATTTTAGGCTTGAGTGAGTTAATTTGGGAGTCCCTTGATACTTCTGTTTGACCATCTTCAAGATGCACAATAATTTTAGCCTTTAGATGTTTATGTAGGAAGAAAAAATACCTTTTTTAATGTAATTTTTGCTCCTGGCTGCCAATTAAGCTTTCCCTCCATTGGACGCGACACTATCGTATGTGTGTGTCTGTGGGGGGAGTATCATTCAGGCAGTCATGAGGGTGCTTTGTGCTTTTGCCCGTATCCAGGCAATGAAGATGTTCTGTTTTTGTGGTCTACCACTGATGCATGTCATGATGTGCTTGCTTGCAACATAACAAAGGCCTCTTATGCCCCCTTGTCAGTGTGCTCACATGCTCTCCCAAATGTGCTGACATACCACAAGCTTTGGGGACAGTACCCACAAAATGATAGCATAGACTTTGCAGTACAATGGGTTTTGGCTCTCCAGCTAAGGTCCTATAACTACAGCAGTGGCCTGAGCTGGGCAGACCCCCTCCATACCTGCAATCTTTCCTACCAGTGGTGGCAAGTGCCAAAGTTGGTAGTCTAAATCTGGTTGCCTGGGTTGTATACTTATGCGCTATAGGTGTGGTATCTCTCTCTTGGTATTTCTTTTTCAGTTCAGTTTGCGTACCTGTTTATTTGTGTAGATGAAGTACAGTACCAAAACACATATGAAACATCCAATATTCACGAAAAGCTGCTGTAACAGGAACAAAACTCGTAGGCAATACTTGAAATCAAACAAACAATTTATTGGAAGTAAAAAATGAGCGCTTTCGCGTGGTCCATCCACGCTTCATCAGATAAATCACTTGAACTTGTGTAAAGATTATATACAACTGCTCAAGGCGGGAAAGTCTACTCATTAATCAATTAACATTTAAATCATGCTGAAAACATTAAAAACGTCAAGAACACTTAACCATTTAGGTGCACTTGCAAGCTCAAATCTTGGGCTACTATATGCTTTTATGTTTGCAAGAAACACATACTCGTATTCTTATATAAGAATCTATGACACAATTTAAAATAATAAATGAAATAAAACAAAAATATCTGTATGTATATCAACTTGTATCTAATTTATAATTTTACGTATTTATAAAGAATTCTCATATAGTTCTACTAATTGGAACATGTCAAATATAAATACAATCTGTCATTAATAGATATGAATAGATACTATAAGTCAATTTTGATTATATTTAAATTAAAATCACTGTATCAAATATAAAACTTGCCCATAATTATTAATCATGATGTTATAAATCTATAACAACATGTGTAGTATATCAATAAATGTCATATAAATGTCATATGGGTTCAAAAGAAGATATAAATATCTACTCTTTGACAATTGTACTAAGTGCTTTAATTTATTAAACTTATCCTAGGGACAATATCTACATGTGTATATATACAATGATATATAAAAAATAATAATGAATAAACCAAATGGAAAGTGTTATTCATACATTATGTATATAAACCTCTAATAGTAAATAAATTAAAAATATACAATAATAATGAACAAAAATTTAAACTAAATTACATCGTATATGTCTATAAAAAACCTAAAATTTACTTCCTAGATATTAAAAGTGGTTTGATAGACACCTGAGTGTTAAGTCCCGGCTCAATGTGTGCTCCCAAACGGAATATCCATTCGAGCTCCATTAATGCCAACTGATTCTCTTTATCTCCCCCTCTTTCATTTTGTTTCACTACTTGTAGGACTCTAAAAGAGAAAGAATGTGTAGAGAATTCTATAATATGTTTAGCCAACGCGTTATTGTCTATAGCTTTGCGTATATCATAAAGATGATTATATATGCGTTCCTGCAACCTTCTCTTTGTTAGTCCCACATAGAAGGCCTCACATTTATTGCAGGTGGCTAAATATATCAAGTTTCTGGTATTGCAGCTTGCTCGGAAATTTGGTTTAAAAACAAAATTAATGTTAGGATGTTTAAAACACTGTGTCTTGGTTATGTACCTGCACCTATTTCAGCTATAACATGGGTAAGTGCCAGGGTCCTTGGTTTTGATGTTATAAGCCGGGGTATTATCTCCCTCCCTTCTGATATTCATATCTCCACATAGAATTCTTTTTAGATTCCTGCTATTCTTATATATAAAGGAGGGGCTCTTACCTACAAATTTCTTAGTACAGGAGTCTATTGTTAAAATGTGCCAGTTGGTATGAATAACTTGCTGAATCTTTCTAATGTCACTAGTGTAGGTAGTGATATAACCTATTTGGTTACTAGTGGCGTCTTCTTTCCTGTTAAATCTTGTGTTGTTCCTTTTACATTTCGCAACCATATTATCCTTTTTAATGGGTATGGTATCCCCCAAGATGTTAAACTTAATGTTACTGACCATGGTGGAACTGTATCCTCTATCAATAAATAATTTCTCTAGAAACTGTGCTTCTTTATTCAGTTCATCTATATTACTGCACAGCCTCTTAATTCTGGTGTATTGGCTCTTAACTATAGCTTGAAAGGTATGGCGGGGGTGCATGCTATCAAAACATAGCATAGAATTCTTCCAAGTTGGTTTCCTGTATAGGGTGGATTCTAGTGTGCCCTCATT
>NC_056732.1:168345921-168420921 GCF_019279795.1 Protopterus annectens
TGGCTCCGCCTGTCTCTGTTCGGCACCTGGTTTTTGTATGATGCTGATCTCTGCTCATGGAGCATTGTTTGTTGTGGGTCCTTCCCCATCTCTGACTTCAGAGGGCGGACTCTCAGTGGGGTGTGACCTCTGTTCCAAGGTGGTCTTTCTCTATTCTGGGCTACTATTCCTCTTCGGGGGACACTGCCTTCCAGGTCCTGGAGAGGGCCTTTAGCAGCTGCAGGCTCCCTGCTGGTCCCCCCCTTTTCAGTGTGTCATATTTCCATATCCTCTGGTCCAGAGTTCACACCAGTCTTTGACAGGACAGCGAACACTGAATCCTCAAGTTGCCAGTGTACAGGGCCCCTCTTCAGAGGACCCCACTGAAGAACCACCCTGAAAGAAGACACGCAGCAGGAAGCACCTGGATTCCCCCTGAAGAATCTGTCAGAGGATGCTGATTTCGATGAAGGGGAGGGCTCCCTCTTGTCACCCCCTGAAGAGGTCTCCTTCGGAAACATCCTGGAAATTCTAAAAGAGAGGGGTAACGAAGTCCCACGACCCGTACTCTGAGGAAACCGTGTACTTAAGCATTCGTTGCTTAACCATCTACTTCCTGGGTGTCCCCATGCACTTGACTGTCTCAAAGCTAATCGAGCAGCAGGCTTGGAAGGCTCATGATGCCATAGAGCCTATTCCCTGGAGACCTGACAAGATACTATCACTGCCAGTATTGGGCCAGAGGTTTGACTGTAGGTGCCATGGTGGCAGTGGCTGCCATCAAAAAGGAACTTGCTAATGAGAATTATTCTGTACATCTACCTAACAGGATTTTAGGATAATTGACAGGTTTGGAAAGTGGGTCTATGCTTCAGCCTTCACACACAGGTCTGAACTTTCTGGCAGACTTTACTAGACTCTAGAGAGACCTGATCAAGGAATTATCAGAAACTCTAGCTGGGGCTGTATCTAACAAGTTAAGAGAGAAGGTTACCCTGCAGTTAGCCACCCTGGAATCTATATTGAATTCGTCCATGTGGCTCATCACACATGCAGCCAAAGGTACGACCAGGGCAGCGTGTTCCGGTGTTGCCGTTGGACAACATGCTTGGATGCACTTGTGTAATTTTGCAGAGCCCTTCAAGTCTTCCTTCAACGCTCCATTTGACTAATCATCCTTTGTCCCCAAAGTAAAAGAGACACTAGCTAGGTGTGAAAGGATGGCAAGACCCCCATCTACTGTGGACATTAGTTTTTCTGCTTCTCAGTGATCCTTTTCTAAGAGTCAGGAATGGAAAATTGTGTTTCAAGGAGTCCCAGGGGCCTTTCAGGGACATGTGCCAGCATCTCCCCTTGAGGCAGAGGGGGGAACACAGATGGAAGATGCTGGCTTCGAGGCAGAGGTGGCCTGCGAAACCAGGGGTCCACAGACTCCCGTCCTGGACAGCCCTACCAGCACTCCTGAAAGGAGGCCAGATTGCTTGCCTCTAGAAGCAGTCGGGAGTAAGACTTTCATTGCACTCGTCAGCCTAGTTACAACCTCCGATACTGGGGTGGGGTGCAAAAAGTCATTACCAGAGAGTATTGCATCCCAAATCCCCGATGTTCCTCCCCATCAGAGGGATCAAGCCGCTATAAATTCAAAAGGTTACTACAGAAAGAGTTATCCAAGAAGTCTCACCAGACCAGATAGAATCCAGGTTTTACTCCAGGTTTTTTAGCCCCAAAGATGATGGGGGGACTGAAGGCCAATATTGGACCCTAGCCTTCTGAGCAACTTTGGTCAGCAGACAAAATTCTGGATGGTCACAGTTCACTCTGTTCTCCCCTTTTTAGAAGAAAACAATTGAATGCACTTTATAGACCTTCAAGATGTGTATTATCACATCAAAAATAGACAAATGCTCAAGAAGGTTCCTCCGCTTTCGGCCAGTCATTACCAGTTAAGAGCACTGCCCTTTGGTCTCACCACAGCTCCCAGGGTGTTCATCAAATGTATTGTGGCTGTCGCAGCTCATGTGAGGTTATATGGATTCTGGGTGTTTCCTCATCTACACTGGCACCTCACTGCCGCAACCACATAGCTACTGATTAAAACCATAGACTTCATCACGTGCCTGTTCAGTGCCCTGGCCATTGCAGTCAGCTACGAGAAGTCTCCGCTATTCCCCACTCAAGATTTAGAATATAGGAGCTCACCTCAACACAATTTACTTCAAGACTTCTCTACCCTTTCCCAAGTTCCATAAGATGAAGTTCGCAAGTTCAACCCATTTTACCGAAACACTAGGTGCCTGCTCTTATTCTTCAGGCCCTAGGATCCATGGCAGCAGCAGCAGCTGCTACCTTGGTTCCACTGGCAAGGTTTCACATGAGAATACTTCAATGGCTTCTAGCCTCACAATGGTCCATTCTTCCTCATCCGTTGAATCACCCGATCTTGATATTGGAGTGTTGCAAAAAAAATTTGTCCTGTGGATGAAATCTGAAGAAATCCTAATGGGCTGTCCTTTTCCCCCTCTGCCGAAGACCATCGGGACCATGGATGCCTCCCAGATGGGGTGGGGGGGCATTATCTGTGAAAGACTGTACAAGGCACTTGGTCTCCTCAAGAGGCCGACTTGCACATCATTGTCCTGGAAGTGAGAGCAGTGCTCTTAGGGTTGCAAGCCTTCCATGCTGCTCTCCCTTTTGGTACAGTGATATCCAACAGTGTTCTTGTAGCAACACCTGTCCTGGGGAGCTCCAGTGTGATGGTGGATAAGTTGAACAGACTCATTCTACTGGCTCATGAGTGGTCTCTCGATTCCAAACCAGCCTTGTTGCGGACTTGCGACCTGTTTCCTCCCCAGTGAATAACAAGTACAATACTTATTTTGCCCTAATCCCTCTACAGGGGGAGTCCCTGAGAAACGCTCACCTCCTCAGTTAGCCATTTGGTCTCCTTTATGCCTTTCTGAAGAAAGCTCAAAGGTTGCGAGACAATGATCCTCTTTGTCCCCTTCTGGCCCAGCCAAGTTTGGTTCCCTTTTCTATTGCCTCACTTGGTTCACCAGCCGTGGATTCTGGACTCAGTTCCTTATCTGCTGTCTCATCCACAAGGACTGCTACATCCTGATGTTTGTGTTTCACTGTTGCAGTCATTACATTTGGGTAATCCTGCTGGCAGGTTGCCCTCAGCTGGCCTGAATTCCAAATTCTTGGGTCCTGCGTCGGCTGCTGTCGCCCCTTCCCTAACGTCAGGTCGTCAGGGATATAAAAGAAGCAGGAGACGCCATTTTCTTCAGTCTTTCTTGCCGCGCGGTGCCCGAAGCAGAAGCAGTTTGCAAGTGCCGGTCGGCTGACTCCTGAGATTTTCGTGTTTGAGTTTCAGATCCGAAGTCTTCAATAAAGCTAAGTACCCCGTTGGGGAAACTTTTTTCTTGCTCCAGACCGATGTCAAAAAAAGTTAATTGTATTTCTTGTGGAAAGCAAATACTTCATAAGGATTTTCATTCTTACTGTATTCCTTGTCTAGGCCCTGATCACAACGTTACTGGTTGTTGGTTTTGTGCTAAATTACGCACTATTAAGCGTCTGTATGATTTTGCTTTAAACTTTTTTGGACCCCAGTTTAATTATCCTGAAATGTCGTCGGATAGCCGTCCGACTACCGGAGATTACAAAAAAACGCAAAGAAAAACCGAGGCCCAAAACAGACGACTAAGCTTCTCTTAAGCCAGTCGCCGGTTCTCAGTGAGGCGCTTTCGCAGCCCTTGATGCCCACTACGTTAGTTGCAGCCCGCTATAGACTCCCACATGCAGTCGGCCATGCTGCTGGGATACTCAAGGTATTGGAGCCTCGGACACTAATCCCTCAGATGGGTCTGGAGCCGCTGAGCAGGTACTGGCTTCTGAGGGTGTATTCAGAGCTAAACATCTTTACATTAAAACAATGTCAGCATCAAAGGCAAAGACTAAAGCACCTTCTAAAACAAGGAAACAAACTCAAGAGCCATGTGGGCAGGCCTCTATGCCCAAAAACAGATGCTCAAAATGGCCGAAGACTTGATTACCTTGATCAGGGGTTCCCATCCCCCTCCTGATAAGAGGCCTAGACAAGACACGGACTATGAATCTTCAGATCAGGTTTATATTTCTTCTGATCCTCTTCTGGTCAAGAATATTCTCTTCCCCCCATGAGGATTCTGATGCTGAAGAATCTATTCCTTCAGCATCTCCTCCTGAGGACTATTCCTTTGGGGAAACCTTGCATACCATGAGAGAGCATTTCTACTGGGAGAGCCAAGATTTTTCAGAATCTAAAGAGGCTCAAGGATTTTCTTTTACTACCTCAGCACAGGCATCTAGCTATTCCACCTGTGTTGGACATTGTAGATGTGTTTTCTGAGTCTAGTCTGACCCCTGACTCCTTACCCCCAGCTCCTGTTAAGCCCGACAGATATTACAGGGTTCCTGACTCACAAATTTCTTTTTAAAAACCCTGCTGCTGACCCAGAAACTATTTCACAGGGTCCAAAGGGAGTTAAGGCTTCTACTGCAAAAAACCCAACCCCCTCTGACAGAGATTCAAGGGCACTGTATAGATGGGGGAAAAAAGGTTTACACATCTGCGACTTTGGCTATAAGGGCCTTAAACTGTCAATTTCATATGCTTAAGTATCAGCAACATGTCATGGGATTGCTTAAACAGAAAATGTTAATTTCTGAATGTGCAGAAAACAAGGAAATGCAGGATTTATTGTATGCAGCAGAACAAGTTGGAAAACCTACTTTGCAATGTGGTTTGATTCTTTGGAGGCCTCCTGCAGGGCCGCAGTTACGGGTCCTGTAATTAGGAGGCATGCTTGGTTAAAGGAACAAAATCTGCCTGATCTAGTTAGTTAAATTACTAGATGCACCTTTACAGCATGATACTTTGTTTGGTGTTAAGGCAGAAGAGATGTTAAAGAAAATGGAGGACAAAGCTAAATCAATGCAAACTGTCAAAGAATTTTTACAAGTACAGCCACCTAGGTTTAGTAGACACTGGCCTACAAAAAATTGGTCCTTTCCTGTGTCAGACAGACCTCAAAGGGGCAGATCCAGATGCCCTAGGGGCAGATCCCAGGCGCAAGGTTCTTATAGGCCCAAGTAATGGGGTGCTTCTACCTCCAAAGCTGGAGAAGATGGATCACAAACGTACAGAAAACGGTCCCAATGACTTCCCCCTGCCTGCACCAAGCACTTATCTTCTGGCAGCACCCTTAGGGGGAAAATTAGCACTTTTTGCTCAAAATTGACACATCATAACCCAGGACAAATGGGTTCTAAACATGGTGTCACAAGGATACAAGTTCCATTTCCATACTATGCCAAATGCAAACGTCTGCCAAGATCTGCCAAAAAAATCAATGGGCAGAGGCACAAAAACAAGTCTCATCCCTCATGGACATGGGGGCCATTCAACAAGTACAAGAGCAGGGACAAGGATTTTACTCAAGACTGTTCTTGGTACCCAGAAAGGACAAGGCCTGGAGGCCGATACTGGACCTATCTATTCTGAACACTTTCCTGGATATTCCAAAATTCAAAATGTTGACTTTGCAGCAGCTTCTGCCCATGTTGGGCAAGAATGCTTGGCTTGTGACTAGACCTAAAAGAGGCATACCCGCATGTTCCAATCGGACAATCATGCAGACTATAACCAAGATTTAAGGCTGGTTCAATGCATTACCAATTCTCTGCACTGCCCTTTGGCTTATCTACTGCGCCCAGGGTCTTTACAAAGTGCCTGGCACCAGTAATTGCATTCTGCAGACAAAGAGGAATACAAATATATCCTTACTTGAACGACTGTCTCAACCAAGCAGAGAACAAGGACATTCTTCTTCAACGTCTGGCGTTTGTGAAAAGACTTCTGACATAGGGTACACAGTCAACAAAAAGAAATCAAAACTAGTACCCTCACAAGAGAACATTCCTGGGTGCAAGCTTGAATACAACTGCCCAGATGGCTTATCTCATGCCAGACAAAGGCAACTGGCTACCTATTTCAAAATGTTGGCAACAAAGGCCCAGTTATCTGCAAGAAAAATTCTGCAGGCTTTGGGCTTCATGGCATCCTGCATGCTACTAATTCCATATGCAAGACTGCATGTGAGGAAACTTCAATGGTACCTAAAAAGTGTTTGGACTCAACATCACCACAGCCTGGAAACTATAATTACTCTCATTCCCTGCCTGCAACAGGAGTTTTGATGGTGGGCAAAGGCTTGTCACCAAAACAACGGACAGCCGTTCACATTACCCCCAGCCATGCAGACACTAACAACAGATGCATCAGGTTATGCCTGGGGGAACCCACATGGCAGGAAAAGGCATTCAGGGCACATGATCCTCAAACCAAATGCATCTACATATCAATCAAAAAGAGATGTCAGCTGTTCAAATTGCCCTGACAGCCTTCAAGGACCTACTTCAAACGGGACCACTACTGATATACCACATGACCGTGGTTTTGTCTATAAACAAGCAGGGGGGCACACATTCTTCTCCCCTTTGCAGACTAGCCATGACCTTGTGGGACGCAGCTTTGACTTGCCAAGTACATCTGCAGGCACAGTTCCAGCCAGGATAGGAAAATACTCTGGCAGACTAACTAAGCAGAAACCTCATGGATCCCCACTTGTGGAAGCTGGATCCACAAGTCTTCAGTATGATAACAAAGACATGGGGATGTCCGGACATAGATCTGTTTGCCTCCCCTCTCAATTATCAACTAAAAAGATTCTGCGCAAGGACTCATCACAGACAAGCATGGAAAGTGGACACCCTATCAGTATATGCCTTTCCTCCACTGCCTCTCCTCCCAAAGGTGCTCCTAAAGGTCAGACAGGAGAAGCCAAAGATGATACTGATTGCCCCAGACTGGCCACGCCAGTACTGGTATCCAATACTAAGGAACTTATCTTTATACCCGGCTTGACCTTACCTCAAATAACTCGACTACTGTCCCAGCAAAACAATCAGATCATGCACAGCCAACTTAGGACATTAAACTTGGCAGCATGGCGGATAACGTAATCATACAAAATACGCCTCTCAGTAAAGCTGTGATGGATGTCATCCTGGAAGCCAGAAGGCCTAGTACTAGAAAGTCTTATGCTGGAAAATAGAAGAGATTCTGTGCCTGGAACCAGCACAAGGAACTGATACAGCGGTACCAAATATTCCTCAGGTTTTGCAATACTTAAGTGAGATGCTGGACAAAGGCTTGTCTTTTTCATCAATTAAAATTCATGCCTCTGCCATTTCAGCTAATTACAATACAGAGCCACCACTTTTTTTTCTCACCCTTTATTAAGGCAGTACCTCAGAGGAGCCAAAAATTTAAGGCCCCCAGGAATACTGCCCATACCTGCATGGGACCTCAACTATGTCTTGGAAAAGCTCACCCTGCCTCCTTTTGAGCCAGCTGTTACAGCTGATATGAAGTTTTTATCTTGGAAAACAGCTCTGCTCTTAGCAATTACTTCTGCAAGATGAGTTTGAGCTACAGGCGCTCTTGGCTGTGGAACCTTTCATCAGTTTTCATCCAGACAGGGTCTCCCTGAGGACAAACCCAACATTTATGCCTAAGGTAGTGTCCAGTGTGGCTGTTAACCAAGCCATCCATCTGCCAACCTTTTACCCAAATCCACAGAACAAGGGGGAGAGAATTCTGCATTCTTTGGACGTACACAGCTTAGATTCTACTTAGGACAGAACCAAAGCTTTCAGGAAGAGCAATTACTAGTGGCATGTGCTGCAGGATCACAAGGAAAGCCTATCTCAAAGCAGACTATTTCTAAGTGGTTTGGCCACTGCATTCGTTTCTGCTACTTACACCATGGTAAGTCAGTACCTAAGGGCGTTAGGCCTCATTCCACCAGAGCTGCAGCCACCTCAGCAGCCTTTCTCAGGGGAGTAACAACCAGAGACGTTTTAGAGCCGGCTACTTGGAGTTCAGTGCACACCTTTACAAAGCCTTATCTGCCACTCTACTCTAAATCCAGGGCAGGCTTTGCCACTGCAATTCTGCAGGGCCTCATAGCCGCTCCTACTGCTGCCTAGTTCCAGCCTCCCAACCATAGTTTTGGGACTCTACCTAAATGTAATGACTGCAACAGTGAAACACTAAAAACATAGTACAGTTGTGTACACTTACCATAAATGTAGATGTTCGAGTGTATGCACTGTTGCAGTCCAGGTTACCCACCGCCTTCCCCCATTTTTTCTTTTGGATCTTATCTTTCTTTCTCTGATTTATACTACCTGTGTGGTGTATTTGCTTATAGATGAAGGTTTATGTCTTTCTGCATATATATATATATATATATATATATATATATATATATATATATATATATAAAGTTTGGCTACCCTTTTTGGGGGCACCTGACATCTGGGGCAAGTCAGGGAAGGGGTGACAGCAGCTGATGCAGGACCCAAGACTTTGGAATTCAGGCCGGCTGAGGGCAACTTGCCAGCAGTATTACCAAAATGTAATGACTGCAACAGTGAATACACTCTAACATCTACATTTATGGTAAGTGTACCCAACTGTACTATCTTCACTCCCTCAAGTGCTCACAGCTTGGTTTCTCCAATTCTGTTAGTCGCAAGGCAGAATTATTTTACTTTTACTGTCCAAAAAATTCTTCTGGCTTCCCACAGACCTTCCACCAGGAAACTTTATTCCAGTAAATGGAAAAGATTTTCCATTAGGCCTCAGAAAACAATTTTAGATGCCTTCTCAGCTTCAGTTGAAAAAGTTTTGGAATTCCTAGCTGGTCGTTTTGACCAAGGAGCAGCTGCCTCAACCATTTAGAAGACATCTCTAATTTTCACAGTGGATACGATGACCATTTGTTAATTTCCCATAGACTATGCAAGGTGCTCCTCAAAGGAGTTTTGCGTATCAGACCTCTGTTCAAGGACCTGTTGGCTATGTGGGATCTTACCTTCGTTTTGCAATACTTAATACCACCTTCCTTTGAACCATCTGTCACTTGCCACCTCAAATTCCTTTCCTGGAAAACTGTCTTTCTGGTGCCCATCACTTCTGCCAGAAGAATCTCGGAAATTCAGGCACTTTGTGCAAAACCACTGTATATAATTTTTCATAAAGAAAGGATGTCATTGAGGACCAACCCTTCCTTTCTTCCTAGGGTGGTCTGAGTCCAACATTAATCAATCCATTGAATTACCAGTTTTATTTCCCAATTTCTCAAACAAGGGTGAATATTGTTTACATTTATTGGACATTCAGAGACAACTAAGGTGTTACCTTGACAGGACTAAAGATTGCAGAGCATCAGACCAGTTGGTTCCTTTTCAGAATCAAAACTAGGAAAATCTTTATCAAGTGATCCTATCTAAATGGTTGAGAGATTGCATTACCTTCATTTATGAGCATGATCAAAAATTATCTGCATCAGTAAGAGCGCATTCAACCAGGTCCATTGCCACATCGGCTGTTTTTCATTCCAAAGCTTTCCTAGATATGAAATACGTGCAGCTGCAACTTGGGCTACACCTCATACTCATCATTCATTACAAATTAGACATGGTCTCTAGGGGAAGAGCATCCTTTGACCCTATGGTTTTTAGGAATAGCCTTCCATATGGCTACCCAGGGAATAAAGTAGCTGAGGACTCTGTCCCAACTGTCAAGAATTAACAAAGATTGACAACCTCAGATAAAGGAGTTATGTACTCACCATAATGTTCCATCTGTGTTCATCTTTGTTCATTCTTGACGTCCCACCCACCTTCCCTCTCCATTAGATGTTCTGGAGGATCGGACACCTGTCCTGGGCTTTAGAGTTATTACCGTGGACATTGCTTCTTATGATTTCTGTCTGTCTGCAAACTCTAAGGTAATTCAGAGAGGGGCATTGTGGTTAGAGACGTGACTAGAGTGTTTGGAGTGAGCTCTATAAAGGCCGAGCTAATTTTGAACCGTATCCCAACTGTCAAGAATGAATGAAGATTGACAACACAGGTGGAACGTTATGGCGAGTACATAACTTATTTTCTCACTTGGCTACCTTTGTATCACTCACCCAATAAGGGTATGGCATCTAGGTCCAGGGAGGTTGTAATGCCGCTGTATTCAGTCCTCCTCAGACCCATCACTTAGTGTAATGCCCCCTTTCCAATGTACCTGATAAGGTACCTGCAACAACTGGAATTCCTACAGACGTTCCTCTCAAAAACAATACAGGGAGCAAACACAATGTCTTGTGCAGTTTGCCTCAAAGCCTTGCTTCTCGCCAGGCTGTAGGGAGATTTATGCCTGGCATAGATGGCATCTTTGGATCCTGCTCAGTTGGACTTTTTGCATATCCACAAAATGAAAAACAGTAGAACTACTAGATCTAAGGATTGAAACTTTGCTTGTGATTTACATGCCTGTCCCTCCAACATATTCTATTTTTCTCAGAATCCCCATTTTCTGGAATAGACTTCCCATCCATGTGTCAGCATGGGAGGACACGGTCAAAAGACCATGTTGCTTTGCCAAGGAGAGGCTTCATCTGTCCTCAGTAGGCTGTTGGATATTGGCTAAAACTTTATCCCCCCCCCCCCCCGAGCACTTTTTTAGGTAGTGCCAAAAAAAAAAAAAAAAAAACTCCCAATGCTACCAACAAAGTGAAAGTCTATAAAAAAAATGTTAAGTTGTTGCTGCTCAGTGCTCTGAGCCCAAAAAAAAAAAAAAAAAAAACTCTACACCCTTAAAGCCCTCCTTACTCTGCAGAATGTAGACATGTGTGCTGTGATTTGAGATTGAGTTTAAAGCCTCAAAGTACTCTGGCAGTCCAAAGTTGTAGTGCATTCCACACATTTAGACCAACAGCAGCACAGATTAGGGCCAAAGGTGGAGGTGTGTTGATCTATGTTGGCAACAAATCAACCTCCAGGTTGATATTAAACAGAATGCTCATCCACGTGCAAGTCACCATAAGTAAAGTCCTCTCATGGCTAGCTACAGATCACCATTTATGCACCAAAGGTCTCGCGGTTCTTACATAAATGTACTAGAAGCACTCTCCATCTAAGAGAGGACCATATTCATGAGCGAATCTAACTACCCCTCTATAGACTGAGAAATGTACACTTTCACAAACTCGTAGGCCTAACACTTCCTGGACTTTGTGTTCCAGGGTGTTTGTGTTAATATTGTGCACACTCCAGAGGAGGAAATGTACTGGATGTGGTACTCTTCATGGGCGAGGACTGTCCTCTCAATGACGTGTTCTCATTGAGTTCTGATTACAAAGCGGTCTCATTTGAAGTATACATAAAAAAAAAAAAAAAAAAACCTGGCAAATCCAGCTAAACCAGTAAGTTAGGAACTATTCAAAAGGCAAACTACATCCTATTAAGTGTTTGCCAAAATTCAAGGCTCCCCAAACCCAGACACCACAGCTGCCTATACAGAATAATTCAGTCCCTATGTAAACATGTGAATGGCTGCATAGAGGCTGTCTAACCTACCAGAAATAAACCCAAAACAAACCCTACTGGTGGAATCTCAACCTAAACAGAGTCTATAATCCAAAGAATGTTCGTAGTCAAAAGCAAGAACAATTCTCTAAGTGCTCTCTTAGAGCTCCTAGTGTCTTTAGTTGTACAAATCCAAGGCCAGCTATGAGACCAGGATAGCCTCTCAGGCTGACAGTCACAAGACCTTCTTCAGCTATGTCCAGAACCTTAAATGTAACGCAGCAGTGTGCTGAGCTGGTGGTGAATGGTATCACCTTCACCGATCAGCGCAATGTAGCAAAAGCAAAAAGAGCAATTCCCTTAAAGACAAGTGTTGTCTTATACAACTGAACAAGACACTAAGATGTGAAAGGCCAATTATGAGGCTGTCAGGATAGCCTCTCGGGCTAAGGACAGTATGTCCAGAACCTTAAAGGTAGCACAGCAGTGTGCTGAGCTGGTGGTAAATAGTACCACCTTCACCGGTCTGGATAATGTAGCAAATCCACTGGCTGATAAATTTGGCTTATACTTTCCCCAGCTATCAGCAGGGACCAGGTACTGGCAGCACTTACTAAAGCCAAGACCACCACCTTCATGAGTCCCAAACAATATTCCCGGTTTCCTTGCCTCCTGAACAGTCTAAAAAATGACCGATCAGGACCCCTTGTGGCACTCTACAGCATTGAAACAGGCTGTATTCCAAGTGACTGGAGGACCACAACAGTCATTCCCCTTCATAGGAGAAGACCAACTGACCCAGGGAGCTACAAAAAACTATCAGTGTAACAAGCCTAATATGCAAAAACTATTGAATGAATTGTAATGGAAATGATGAACAATGACACTGGCAACCTTCAGACACTGGATCCATCCAGTATGGCTTTAATAGAAGTTCATGCCTACTTAATCTGGTGGATTTCTCTGAGAGCGCCACAGGGCAGTGGCAAGGGTAAAACGGTGCATACTGTATTTCTTGACCTGGCTAAGGCATTTGATAGAATACCCCAGTCAGGCATTGTTTACCAGCTGTATGAGTTTGGTGTAAATTCTTACGTAACTTGCTGGCTTGCAGGCAGAGGTGGTCTCACCAATCCTGACTTTTTGGGTACTGAGAGACTGGTCACAAGCAGATTACCCCAGGGCTCCATGCTGGGCCTGCTCTTGATGTTCTTCATCTCACATTGCTGCAGTCCTAACACTTGGGTAGTCCGCTGTCCCAGTCGGCCCGAATAATACCAAAAGTGAAAGGAGACGTCGGTCAGCGCGTGCATTAGTCCAGCGCGATGAAATTACGGGTGCGCATGCCCGGCATCATTCTCAGTTTTTTTGCAAGTTCTTCAGGGTCTGTACCTAAGAAGCATATGCTTAAGATGGCAGAGATTGATGATTACAATGATTAGAGGTTGCCTGCCTCCTGATAAGAGAGCCCTGGGTGGGAACCTGAGCTTGGGAGTTTGAGCAGTGTTCCCCAGCATAGGCCTTTAGCTATACCTCCTGTTCTAGATGTGGTGGAGGATGTTTTTGCAGAGGCTTCTCTGAACCCTGATTCTTGCCTCCTGCTCCAGTTAAACGGATAGATATATTAGGTGCCTGAGCTCATAAGTATCAAATTATCTCCTTTCACAATTAAAGTCTAAGGTAGATGCTTTGGGCGGGTATATTGAGTGTAAAGAGTTGCAGGATTTAGTCTATGTTTCTGGAAGGTGTGGGTAAGCATTCTTGTGTATTTTTGATTGTGTGCAGGCCTCTTGAGGTGGGCTGCACTGGGTTTAATTACCCAAGACAGATGGGTATTGGATATCATTCTACCGGGTTACAGGTTTTTTATTTCGCCACTCCTTCTCGAACATTCCTCTCAACAATGGTAGGTACAAAACTGTACTTTTGGCATCTACTTCTTGAAAGTCCAAGGCTCAAATTTAGGGCCCCTGGTTCACCTAGTTTTGCAGATGACTGTAAATTGGGAGCTGTTATAGATTCCACCCAAGATATCAATATCTTGCAGGTGAGTTTGTCACGAACAAATGACTGGTGCCAAAGCCATGGCCTAAAGCTCAATGACAGAAATGCATTATGCCCTTTGGGGAAACTGTCAACCCAAGTTAATTATTCTATCAATAAAACTCACTTAAAAGTTGACCCAGTAGTAAGAATTCTGGGAAAATATGTAGACAGTAATCTGGCCTATGACTAGTTAAGATAAGATAATAAGAAAATCATTCTAGATCACCCAGCTTGTAGGTAAGGGTATAGCATTCAGGTCCAAGGAAGTTATAGTATCATTCCACTGGGCCCTGGCATTGAATACAATGCCCTCTTTGGCATGTATCTAACCAGACTTGCAACAGTTGGAATGTCCGCAATGGTCTCTCACTAGACTTTGGGGAATGAATACCTGTCCTACACTGATCGGGTAAAGGCGTTCTGTCTATTCAGGATCCTAAAGGCTGCCAAGTGGGATCTTTGTGTGGTTTACATGGCTTTTTCAGACCCAGTCCTGGTCTATCTGTTGCACATGCGCAATACATATAGCACCAGAAACACTAGATTACAGGCATCTGAACTTCACTTGTGACGAACAGAAATGTGTTTCAAAGGATCCCTGCACTATGGAATAGACTCCCCATCCATGTAAAATAGCTCATCCCTGACCCTAGTCTAAAGAAACCTTGACAGTTGGATGGAAAATTTGTAAGTTTACCCTCAGTCTGGCCCTCATGTCTCTTATGAACACAGGCTGACAATAAGAAAAGTATTATCCAAAGCATTGTTAACAAAACCACAGACTTGCACTCATGGATTGACCTAAACTCCTCCCATGTCTTAACCCTCTCAGAAACCTAGTTAAAACCTCACATCTCTAACTCAGAAATCTTTCCCCCAGGCTACAATATCTTCCGTGCAGACAGAGCAAATAAGAGGTGGAGGTGTTGCTGTCCTGTACTCCAGCTTTCTCTCTCCACTCTCGCTTTCCATACCTAGCTTTGCTCCTGCTGAAATATTAATAGTAAACTGTCACCTTAACTCCTATAAAAAAAATTTGCCATTGTATCCATCTACACCCCCCCCCCCCCCCAGGGGACATCCCTATCCTTACAAACTTTCTCTCTTGGCTGACCCTAAACGTTCCTTACGAAACCATTATACTTGGCGACATAAGTATAGATTGAATCACTCTTTTTCCTCATCTCCTACTCTCAATCTGTACGGCTTCCACCAACTAATATATGCCCCTACCAGGTCCAAAAGAAGCTCTACTTAAGGATTTGTAATAGACTGGATCCTTACTTCTGGCCCTTGCTTCTACCATAACCCTGGCATTCTCCCTAACTCTCCAAGTGACCATTCCCATATTTATATCCATAGATACTCCCAACATCCTCCCAAAGAACACCTTTATAGAGCATGACCATTCTCCTAGTTATGTCCATAGATACTCCCAACATCCTTCCAAAGAACACCTTTACAGAGAATGTAGTGATCTGACTCACTTCAATCCAGACAGTTTCATCTCCACTTTGTCCATAACTGTCCTTGCTTAAAATCTCTCCCTTAATGATGTTGTAACCTCTTTCAGTACTCTTCTTCTAGATGTACTAAACTCTATGGCACCTTCCAGGAAAATCATGGTAAAATCAAAATGTGCCCCTGGTTAACTAAGCAAGCATGCTCTATCATGCATTATATGGGTGCTGCCTGGAAAACTTGGGCCAGAAATAACTCCTCCCTTACTCCAAAGCTACAAGGAACTTGGAAACTGGTGTAAAAAAACTAGTTATCAGAGCCAAAAACTTTTTGCCTCCAAACAAAGTAGCCCACATAACCCTAAAAAATTTTGGTCTACCATAAATAAAATTTTCCACTCTGGTAATCCTGCCTCCAACCCGTTCCCTCTCAATACTGCCTCAGCAACTGCTGCTCATTAAGTAATTACTTTATTGAAACTATCCAAAAACTAACTCCAAATAGCTCTACTGTCTCCTCTGTACCTTTACATCCCAGTCTTCTTTCCCTCCAGTACATTCTCCCTGCAACCAGTTCCCATTGTTTTCATCAAATCCGAATTAAATAAACTTAAGCCCTGCTCTCCATCTGTTAACAATCTACCTTCCTACTTTCTTAAAATTCCTGCAAATGCTATTGCTGACCCTGTTTCTACCCATATTAACAGTTCTACTACTGAATCTCTTGTCCCAGATGTATGCAAGTCCTTCTACACAATCCCTCTTCACAAAGGAGGAAACTCCATTGACCCATCCAACTATCATCCCATTGCTATATTATCCCCCCTTGCCAAAATTCTAGAAAGTGTCCACACTCAGCTACTTAAACAGCTGCTAGATAATAGCCTTCTTAATCTCGGCCAGCATGGCTTCAGACCCCACAACAGCACATCAGCAGCTCTACTCTCATTCATCCAAACAGTAGCAGAAGCCCGTGACAACAGCCAGGTCTGTATTATAAGTTCAGAATCTGAAAACTTTGAATCTCATATGGTCGACTCCATATGAGCGAAGTTTTCAAACATCAAACTTACAATGTAAACAAAGTAAAAACAAAACCTACCTGAATGCTCTATGTAGGGGGCAAGCCCCCCTGCGTCCACCACACACCCCGCTACTTAAATATACCAATTCAGCGATCGCACTACATTTAAGTGAAGGGAAGAATTCCCTACGACGATTTCCGTTGAAATGTTCAATGTTTGAAAACTTCGCTCATATGATGTCGATCATTTGAAATTTGAAGTTTTCAGACTTCAAAACATTTAATATAGACCCCCAACAACCTACTAGTTTCTTGCTTATTCCTTGACCTCCCCAAAGCATTTGATACTCTGTCTCATTCTAAACTGATAACTAATTTCTCTGACCTTCATCTCTCCACCCCCTCTTTAAGCTGATTTTGTAGCTACTTATCTAATAGAAAACAATCTATACGCTGGAAAACTGTCACCTCCCCGTTTCTTCCTGTTAACACCACTGTCCTCCAAGACTATACTGGGTCCTCTCTTGTTCATTATTTTTACTAACAGTTTATGCTCTGCTAGCAACCTCTCCACACTCTTACAATATGACGATGACTCTACCTTTATTACTGTTCACAGCGTCCCAGAACTCCTTGCTCTTACCCAAGGCACTTACATTCATCGAAACCTGTATCACTAATCAACCAATTCTAAAATAAAAACCCACTAAACTTCTACTTTTCCTTCCTAAAACTATGGCAACACACAAATCCACTTTCTCTGTTACCTCCTTCAACAATACCACTATCAGACCAGAACCCCATACTAAATTACTTGGTTACTTGGTATTATAATTGACAAATTAAAATTCGACATGCGTATCCATTATTGCATAAAAAAACACCAGAAACTTGGTCTCCTGTACCGTAACCACAAACTGCTTTCACACTCCACCAAACCCTCCCTGGCCCCATTTCTCCCATTACCCTATCTTTTGTATGCAGCTCCAGTTTTCACTAACCTTCAGTCTTCACTTAACTAGAGCAAACATGCAGTAAAATAGCTAGGCTTGCCTCTAGTGTCCCTTACAAATCCCACCATTGCCTTGTTCTTAAATCATTACAGTGGCCTGAATTCCCTAAACAATTTTTCTCAACTGCATATCACACACACTTCTTTGTAATCCAACTTCCTGTCCCTCCATCTCTAATATTGTATATGTATATAATATATAACCCCCGACATCAACTTCATACATCTGACAAGCATCTTGACATTTACAAACCATCAAAAAATATCAACAAGTCCCTATATAAATACTTTGTAGCTCACACCTGGAACTACCTTTCACCTAAAATAAGAAGTGTCCCCATGTTCCGTTTCAAACTACAACTCAAACACTACCTTCTTAAGACCCGGTCCTGTTTTTGCCAAGCTCCGACCTGATCTCCAACTGATTTCTTCCTAAATTCTGCTTTTGATACTTTAAATTTCTCTCTCTATCTGCCTTTCTTTCTTGCTCTTCTTTACAGTACATCTACAATCAGGTTCTTGTAAATATTCCTACTCTGGGAGTATCCTGCCGCTGTTGTATTGGATTTTTTGAAACTTGTATATAAATATATTGTCTTGGATTTCATTTTATGTAAATATTTCTTGT
Organism: Protopterus annectens; assembly: GCF_019279795.1. NCBI lineage: Eukaryota > Metazoa > Chordata > Ceratodontiformes > Protopteridae > Protopterus > Protopterus annectens. The sequence continues at coordinate 168,363,543 of NC_056732.1, forward strand.
CCATATTACTATTGTCATTTTTAGTCTTTGTATTAATTACTGTTTGGCATGTCTGTAATTGAAGCTTTTCCCCTCTGGTCTCCACTGAAAATGGGCCCTTGGCTCAGTTGGACCAACCTGGTTAACAAATGACTAAATTAAATAAATAAAATCCTAACACCCCGTACAAATCCTTAATTACCTCCTACTAACATGCCTCCATATAGATGCTCTGGATCCAAATAACTTTGAGTGCGTGCCTAGGCTTGTAAGGGCCGTAGTGATTGTTAGCCTAGTAAACTATGAAGCAGAAGCATTCCCTAACCCTATTCAGCAACTGCCTGGACCAGTGGATGGGAAATCAGCAGTTCACCCCTGGTCTAACACCTATATCTGTTGATAATGGCAGCAGTTAAATAATGCTCTAACTACCATACACCCCCTTAAAATAACATTTAAGGCCCAGTAACATGTCGGATACTCGTTACATGGCTGGGCTTATAAAGGTCCCAGTGGTTGTTAACCTAGTGTCCACATATGAACCTATGGTGGTGTCTTTCTGGAAGGTTTCAGTTCTGTCAGTGTAAAATGTGAGCCGTTTGTAGATGTCTGTGCAGTGCATCAGATCTTCTTCCTGGCTATCATAATTTGGAAAGAATACTTAAAAATGAATGCTGATATTTTAAACCTGTGTCAATTTCGATTTTTGACATAAAGGACAAGTTTGCATTTATGGAGCACAATATTGCATCCTCTGGGACAATACTGTGGATCACCAAACAGAATGTGGCCTGCTTCTCATCTTGGGATTGGTGCTAATGGTTTGCTTCTGATGAGAGAAGAAGCAAAGGAGCATTGTATCCCAGCAGAGCGAAGCTGTGGTGAGACCAGCATTAGTAGCAGACAAACAGTAGCCATTCATGCGACTCCCCTCTTTTCATCATTCTTGACAGCCTAATTCTTTTCAGTAAGTGCTGCTTGATTTGTTTCTAACTTCAGAATATCTGCCTAAGTACTTCACCCTTGAATTTTCAGGGTCTGTGTATTACTTCCCCCTCAAGTGTTGAGCCATGCCCTGTACAGACTGACACCTTGCATGACATATATTTTTCTTGTAAAAGCACAATTGAAATTTCTCCAATACCTAGTTTTATTTATTATCCATTTGTTTTACGGGTTAGTCCGACTGGACACAATGTGGCTATTTTCAGCGGAGGCCCGGGGAGAAAACCTCCAGATACATAGCAAAAAAATGTATAAAAAAAAATAAATTCTATAAACATAGCTATTTTGTACAGAGCATAGAACATATAAAAGGAGTAAAATCAGAGTATTACAAATGATGCAGCATACAGTACGTATCTCCCTAGACTATATGAAGAGACTCACCATGGAGCTTTTCAGAATGTTTCAGGCTGGTGTGAGCCTAGCAGTGAGCAGCATTTAGTGGTTGCACACAGGGCAACTAGTTTGCATTGACAAGTACTGTCCCCAGAGTTGCAAACTGAATACTCCTGACTTTGCTTTATATTCTCACTCCAGCTATCTAATCAATAAAAAATGGCCTGGTTCCATGGACATGAACTTTCCCTCCATCTCCATTACTAGCTTGGTGGATATGGGCATTCTGAAGCAATGTATGTAGAAATTGCCTCATGTTCACCGGTAACCAGTTAATTCTCAAACTGATATGGTATGTGAGAGATGTATTTACACTATCACTGGAGGCAAAGCTTTCACTTAAAAGTACTCCTAATGTCAATACAGTTGTTAGCGCACAGGCTGCACCCATCACATGTAGTTCAAAGCAGACATGTAGACCCACATGCTGAGGCATTTAAATGTAACCTTCTAAACCCACAAAGACTTCCTAGACAAAAGTACACATAGCAAATACCCTCAGCAGTCCCAAATGTACTTGTGGTTCTGTGTGTTGATGTGGGTATTTTGATAATCACATGGAGCCTGTACCTGTAAGCCCATAAGGCAAGCCACCACACAATCCAACATTCTGTCCATTAGAGGCTCCATTGTGAGATGCACTGATGTCCCCCTCACCAGGCTGAGTAAACAAAGTCATGGTCAGTTGCTTATCGGGGGCTAGGATCTGCCATATTACGCATTCAAGTCATTGGACCACAAGTACCAGTTGACTCTGTCATAGTCCATGTGGAAGTAAATGACCCGAGACGTACCTCCCTAGACTATATGAAGAGACATCATGGAGCTATTGGAATGTGTCTCAGGCTGGTACAAGCCTAGTGGTGAGCAACATTTTGCCTTCTCCAAGGATGATGCCGCAATATGAACAAAAGATGGACTTTAATAATTGGCTTGGTTTCTGGTGTCATTCGAAGGGGGGGTGCAGTATTTGTCAGCTTGGAAGGAGATGGTCAGCAGGCCACACTGCTTTGCCAGGCTTCCCATCTGTATGAAGCAGAGTTCCTCCCTAACTATGTGGACCACACTGTCACTGTCATTTGAGGTACCATGCAGTTAGTCACAGAGAGAGGTCTGGATGCGACTTGGGTGCAATTAGTCTTGTGATTGCCTTCTGATACCAGAGCATCTTCAGTGGGTGAGCTATTGCAAGGGGGGAGACTTGCTGGGGCCAAATTGAATTGCCTGACTGTCTTGTCTTCCCATTCCCCTTATTCTGATATGTCTGGAGGAAGTGGAAAAACCCAGAGGCTACTCCAGTAAGAATATATCTGGTACCCCCCCAAGGGCAAAGAAAAATTAATGGAAAGGAAGTTGACACCTTTTCGAACTTGTTATAGATGCAAACAATCCCAGCAATGTTTCCTACAACAGCAGAACAGAGTTTTGCATATAGACTAGTTGAGAGACTAATAGTTAAGCATCAGTAGACTGAGACAGTCAACTAATGAGTCGTCTCACCCTGAGCTATGGCTAGTGATTTATAAAAGCAATTTTATGCTAATGGTAGCTCCCAGACTGTCCTAGCTTACGGGCAAAGAGGATAACGGCAGTTGACAAGTGATTGGGAGCCCAGTTACTGCTATATTGAAGTGAATAGCAGTAGCGCCTAGAGGGAGGAAGTCTTTGAACACCAAGACTGCTTTGATTTTCAGAATAATGATGTGCAAAGTAGCCTCTGCCTCTATTCTTTTCCCCTGAATGGTCTGCTGTTTGCAGTGCCCCCCCCCCCCCCCAAAAAAAAAAAAAAAAAAAAAAAAAAACTTTAAAGCAGAATCGTCCTTGGTGAAGATCTGGAGTCTGTTTCAGAATTCTTTGATCATATTTATTCATTGTAGAGACTCGGGTAGTAGAGATCTGCAAAATCAGACTTTGAAGGGTTCCAAGATTTCATTATTATGTCGTCCGATAGCAGAAAATTATTAAGCTGTGAAAATGTTTCATATCTAAAAATATTTGAGGAATTTCTTTTAATCAAAATTTGTCAATTTATAGGTGTTTTTCTAATGTTAACTTATCTGAATAAAGCCTATCAACAGTAATATAAATTGACAGGTTCATGCTGGCAATGCTAACAAGCAGATGTATTGGCATGCATGAAATAAAGTTTACAGGGAGAAAAATGAATGCCAAAAATGTTATACTGTATAGTCCTATTTCTAATGAATTTATGGTGCATATAAATTCCCTGTAAAATTTCTAACCACTCCATGAACTTGGGAGAGAGAAGCTTCATACTTTGCTTTCCTTGAATTGTATTTGGAGTAGTCTCTCATTGGGATCAGTGTGCTGTTTTTCTTTTTTGTTACTTTCATTTGTTTGTAAACAATAGGAGCTGATTAAAATACTTGACCTATTTAATTATACACCTTTGAAATCAAGGAATTTTAAATACAAGTTTTTTTTCTCTGTGATGGTTTTTAAATCAGGTGCTAAAAATTTTATCATAAGGACGTGCAGACCTTTGATTTTCTCTAAGGAATTTGAAATCATTTCAGCAAAGACGAGTGTGAAATATACTCTTAAGACCTAGACGGGTTCTATATTTTTTTTAAGCTTAGTAATCTTGGACTAAAACATTTATGTTCTGTAGTCCTATCTAGTCTTTCTTACATATGAGTTCGGAGCCGATACTTGGTGGATTACAAAGCTCAAAGACTCTTAGTTGGCTTGTGGCAAGGTAGGTACCCCGTAGTGCACTAGTAAGAATCCCCGGTTCTCGTTTGCCTCGTCTACGAGTTCAGAAGTGCTTCTTGCTTGGCCGTGGATAAGTTGCATATTTTTCATTATTATTGTAGTCTTATTGATATTTCTGCTTATAGGATAGCTTAGTCCACTTAGTCTTAGTATTTCATAGGTAGTATATAGTAGTGTGTTTTTTGTTAAGTTTCTATAGTTATTGCTGAGAACTTGTTGCTTATTCTAGGCCCGTTTGTTGTCAGAGTGGTATCCTTTCTGTGTGCTAGTTTATATACACCATGGTCATGTGGTATATAAACAAGCAGGGGTGCACACCTTCTTACCACCTTTGCAGACTAGCCATGACTTTGTGGGATATGGCATTGACTTACCAAGTACATCTGCAGGCACAATTCCTGCCAGGAAGGAAAAATACTCTGGCAGACGAACTAAGCAGAAACCTCATGGATCCCCACGAGTGGCAGCTGGATCCACAAGTCTTCAGCATGATAACAAGGAAATGGGGATGCCCAGACATAGATCTATTTCACAACTACCAACTAAAGATATTCTGCACAAGGATTTATCACAGACAAGCATGGAAAGTTGACTCCCTATCCTTCAGCTGGAAAAACCTATCAGTATATGCCTTTTCCCCTCTGCCTCTCCTCCCAAAGGTACTCCTAAAAGGTCAGACGAGAAGCCAAAGATGATACTGATTGCACCAGACTGGCCCCGCCAGCACTGGTACCCAGTATTAAGGAACTTGTCTCAGTGCCCCAGCATGGACCTTACCTCAAGTACCCCATCTACTGTCCCAGCAAAACAATCGGATCCTGCACAGCCAACTCAGGACTTTAAACCTGGCAGCATGGCGGATAATGTAGCCATACAAAACACACCTCTCAGCAAAGTTGTGATGGATGTCATTTTGGAAGCCAGCAAACCTAGTACTAGAAAGTCTTATGCTGGAAAATGGAAGAGATTCGGTGCTTGGAACCAGACACAAGGAACGGATACAGCTGTACCAAATATTCCTCAGATTTTACAATACTTAACTGAGATGCTGGACAAAGGCCTATCTTTCTCATCTGTTAAAATTCATGCCTCTGCCATTTCGGCTCATTACAATACAGAGCCACCAATCTTTTCTCATCCCTTATTAAAGCAGTACCTCAGAGGAGCCAAAAATTTAAGGTCTCCAAGGAGATCACCAATGCCTGCATGGGACCTCAACTATGTCTTGGAAAAACTTACCCTGCCTCCTTTTTGAACCAGCTGCTACGGCTGATATAAAGTTTTTATCGTGGAAAACTGCTCTGCTACTAGCTGCAAGACGAGTTTCAGAACTACAGGCACTTATGGCTGTGCAACCTTTTATCCTTTTTTTTATCCGGACAGGGTCTCACTGAGGACAAACCCAATATTTATGCCTAAAGTGGTGTCCAGTGTGGCTCTTAACCAAACCATTCATCTGCCAACTTTTTATCCAAATCCACAGAACAAGGGGGAAAGAATTCTGCATTCTTTGGACGTACACAGACAGCTTAGATTCTACTTGGCAGAACCAGAGTTTTCAGAAAGAGCAATTACTAGTGGCATATGCTGCAGGATCACAAGGAAAGGCCATCTCAAAGCAGACTATTTCAAAATGGATAGGTCACTGCATAAATTTCTGCTACTTATACCATGGCAAGCCAGTGCCTAAGGGCATTAGGCCACATTCCATCAGAGCTGCAGCCACTTCAGCAGCCTTTCTCAGGGGGAGTACCAACCAAGGACATTTTAGAGGCAGCTACTTGGAGTTCATTGCACACCTTTACAAAGCACTATCATCTGCCACTCTACTCTAAATCCAGGGCAGGCTTTGTCACTGCAGTCTTGCAGGGTCTCATAGCCACTCCTAACGCTGTTTAGCTCCAGCCTCCCAACCATAGCTTTGGGAATCTACCCAAATGTAATGACTGCACCAGTGAAACACTAAGAACATAGTACAGTTGTGTACACTTACCATAAATGTAGATGTTGGAGCGCATTCACTGTTGCAGTCCAGGTTACCCACCCGCCATTCCCCCCCCTTTGCTTCTGATGGAACCTATGTGGTGTATTTGCTTGTGGATGAAAGTAAAGTTTTTATATTGCTGCATGTAATTTTTTTATATACATGTAAATTTTGGCTACCCTTTTAGGGGGCACCTGACATCTAGGGCAAGAAAAACTAAAGAAAATGGCGTCTGCTGCTTCTTTTATACCCCCTGACGTCAGGGAAGGGGCGACGATAGCCGACTCAGGACCCAAGACTTTGGAATTCAGGCCGACTGAGGGCAACCTGCCAGCAGGATTACCCAAATGTAATGACCAACAGTGAATACAGTCTAACATCTACATTTATGGTAAGTGTACACAACTGTACTTTCTACCTACATAGAACTAAAGAACTTAGAAAATCAGACCAATTGTTCGTATCCTTTTCTGAAACTAGAACAGGTCTTCCAGTCTCTTAAAGTATCTCTGTCCAATTGGATTTCCAACTGTATCTCTCATCTACTTTTCCAATGGAAAGAACCTTCTGTTTAAAATTAAGGCTCATACCACAAGATCTCTATCCACATCAGCTGCCTTTCAAGCCAGAGTTCCAATTGACAGTATTTGTGCAGCAGCAACTTGGGCTACCCCGCATACCTTTTATTACTCATTACAAATTGGATTTGACCTCAAGGGGTAGAGCCTCCTTTGGTTCCATGGTTCTTGGGAGTATATTCCCGCGAGCCACCTGAGAAAAAGGTGCTAGGGACACTGTCCCATATGTAAGAATGAAGGCGAGATAGGACTATAAAACAAAGAAGTTATGTACTCACCATAACGTTCCATGTTTGTAGTCCATCTCGCCCTTCATTCTTACAAACCCACCCACCTACCCCCCGTCCTTGAAGGATCTGGAGACAGGATAGTATTGTCTTTGGTAGGGTGGAGACCTTTCATCTTTGTTGTTCCTTGTGGATAACCTTTTTCTGTCATTCTTATAGTTAGCAAACAAGATCTGGGCATTCTTACTAGTGCACTATGGGATACCTACCTTGCCACGAGCCAACTAATCGGCCAAGTCTGGGCAGAGGATTGGCTCTGAATCCATATGTAAGAATGAAGGGCAAGATGTACTACAAACAAGGAATGTTATGGTGAGTACATAACTATTTTAACAAGTTTATTTCTGATTATTTACTATCTGAATGTCAAGTATTAACTGTATTGGTAATAGCACTAGCAACTACATATTTATAGATGTCAGGCTCTGCTAGACCACCTTGATTTCTTGAAGCTGTTACTACCATCCATGAAATTGAGTGACCTTTGTCTTCACAATAATTTAGTAACTTTTTTGTCTAAGAGATCCATATCTTTGAAGGTGGTATCAAAATATTTTGTAGAGGAAATAAAATCAAGTGATAAAAGAATATTGCTTTCCAATGCTTCAAGCAAATCCCCTTTTCAGCTCTCAGCATCCTAAAGCTGACAGCCTGACTTCATTTACATTAATGAATTTAAAAATCCTGTCCCTTTTTTGATAGGGTAGTACCTGTCATCTAATAGAGGCCTTTAGCCAAATTCTTACTGAACTAAATTAGCCTGTTTTTTTTTTTTGTTTGAAACTTCAAAGAGACCCTTTAAAACTTTTTCCACGTGTCCTCTCCTTTAAAATTTTGTTAATTTGATTACTCTTCCACTAAAGTTTATTTGGCTGCTGTTGCTAACTTATTTTAGGTCTAGCCTCTTCTATTGAGGTCCTTAAAGCTGTGGGTCATCATCTTCTTTTGGCTGTTCCCGTTAGGGGTCGCCACAGCGGATCATCTGTTTCCATTTCTTCCTGTCCTCTGCATCATGCTCTTTCACACCAGTCGCCTGCATGTCCTCTCTCACCACATCCATAAACCTTATCTTAGGCCTTCCTCTTTCCTGGCAGCTCCATTCTTGGCATCCTTTTCCCAATATACCCAGCATCCCTCCTCAGCACATGTCCAAACCAATGCAATCTCGCCTCTCTTGCTTTGTCTCCAAACTGTCCAACCTGAGCTGACCCACTAATATACTGATTCCTAGTCCTGTCCATCCTAGTCACACCCAGTACAAATCTGAACATCTTTAACTCTGCCACATCCAGCTCTGACTCGTGCCTTTTCGTCAGTGCTACCATCTCCAGCCCATATAACATAGCCGGTCTCACTACCCTCTTGTAGACCTTCCCTTTCACTCTTATTGGTACCAGTCTGTCACAAATCACTCCTGACACTCTTCTCCACCCATTCCACCCTGCCTGTACTCTCTTCTTCACCTCTCTTCCACACTCGCCATTACTCTGAACTGTTGATCCCAAGTACTTGAACTCATCCACCTTTACCAACTCTACTCCCTGCATCCTCACCATTCCCCTACCCTCCCTCTCATTTACACACACATATTCTGTTTTAGCCCTGCTGACCTTCATTTCTCTCCTCTCTAAAGCATATCTCCACCTCTCCAGGATCACCTCAACCTGGTCCCTACTCTAACCACATATCACAATGTCCTCTGCAAACATCATAGTCCACGGGGCCTCCTGTCTAATCTCATCTGTCAACCTGTCCATCACCACTGCAAATAAGAAAGGGCTCAGAGCTGATCCTTGATGTAATCCCACCTCCACCTTAAACGTATCTGTCACTCCCACCGCAGTCCTCACCAGTGTCACACTACCCTTGTACATATCCTGTGCCACTCTTACTTCTCTGCCACTCCCGACTTCCTCATACAATACCACAACTCCTCTCTAGGCACCCTGACATATGCTTTCTCTAAGTCCACAAAGAGACAATGCAACTCCTTCTGACCTTCTCTGTACTTCTCCATCAACACTCTCAGAGCAAATATTGCATCTGTAGTGCTCTTTCCTGGCATGAAACCATACTGCTGATCACTAATCATCACCTCCCTTCTTAACCTAGCTTCCACTACTCTTTCCCATAACTTCAAGCTGTGACTGATCAATTTTATCCCTCTGTAGGTACTGCAGCTCTGCACATCGCCTTTATTCTTAAAGATAGGTACCAAAACACTTTTTCTCCACTCCTCAAGCATCCTCTGACTTTCCAAAATTTCATTAAACAATCTGGTTAAAAATTCCACTCCCATTTCTCCTAAGCACCTCCATGCTTCCACTGGTATGTCATCTAGGCCAACAGCCTTTCCATTCTTCATCCTCTTCATAGCTGTCCTTACTTCCTCCTTGCTAATCTGCTTCACTTCCTGATTCACTATCCCCACATCATCCAACCTTCTCTCTCTCTCATTCTGTTCATTCATCAGCCCTTCAAAGTACTATTTCCATCTACTCAACACTCTCCTCACTTGTGAGTACGTTTCCCTCACTGTCCTTTATCACCCTTACCTGCTGCACATCTTTCCCAGCTCTGTCCCTCTGTCTAGTCAATCGGTACAGGTCCTTTTATCCCTCTTTAGTGTCCAATCTCTCATACAACTCTATGCCTTATCCTTAGCCTTCGCCACCTGTCTCTTTGCCTAGTGTTTATCATCCTGGTTGTGATCTCATCACCCCTTGGAGCATTTTCTTTATGCTAAAAAAGTCCAGCCTTTCACCTTTTCATCTCACAACTTTTCCCTTTTAAACCATTCTTCTCTCAAAGGTGGTGGGGGAGGGGTAGCTCCAGTGGTTTGGCTTGAGAGTTTGTGCTGACCTGCCCTGATTATGTAGACGCTCCATAAATCCTGACCTTTGCATAAGCACCTGATTTGTTGATACTGTCATAGCTAATGGCTTGTTCTGTAGAGTGAAAAGTGTGAGTACACCCAGCAGCCACATCTTCAGTTCCACTGGATATTGGAGACTAAAACTCAATTTATTAGTATTACAGATTTTTTTTTTTATTGCTGGCTGGCATTCTGCTCTCAAGACTGTTTCCAGGGCTATAGTCCTTAACATATATCCATTGTTTTTAGTACAGATCTTCCTCCCCATGGTTCTAGAGTGCAATAAAACTCTCTTCAGGTTATATGTGGAGAGACTAAACAATAATGGGTGGACCATCTTAGCTCATATCACCAGAGGTAAATTTATCTGTTGTGCTAAATTTCTATAGCCAGTCCACTCCAAGTCTTGCTGCATATAGCCTAAGCAATTCTCTGTTTCCTCATTCTCTGGTATGCTGGAGAATCTGTTTTCCTTCTCCCATTGTCCTGCCAAGTCAACAGTCTTTTCTGCATTCACCACACAGGTCTACTGGGTGATCAGTTTTCTGCTTCAGTACTAAAGTGCCCTCTGAGGTCTCCTTGAGTAGGTCTGAGTGCTATTACTGTTCCCTCAAGGCCTTTAGTTTTAGCGTCCGTTTTAGTTGTGTTCCAGCAATGAAGAATTTATTTTCTATAATTATCTTGAGTAACTATATTTTATTCAAGGCCTTCATGTCAAAACATCTTTGTCCATTTGATGCAGTCGTCAGTCTGCACATCTTGGGGGAAATGGGTGGCAGGCTAAGCAATGTCATCTGTGTGGTAAATTCTCTTTGCTCTGTCTCCCCCCTTCCCAGCAAGTTAAACTTTCAAAAATTCATTAACTTGTAAGTGCTTTCAGGGTCCAAATGTCAGGATTTCAGACTTAATGAGAGGAAGAGATGCACATGAGCATATTAACCCGTACATAGTCTAACCAGAAGTCGATCACAAGTTACTGTAACTTTCTGTCCTAGATGGTCTTTTCCTCAGATTTCTGTACCATCTCTTGTAATCTCGTGGCAGTAAAAAAAAAAAAACAAAACCCCACAATGGAGATTCTCTTCACCATTCTTCATGCACTGCACTGATGTAATCTGTAAGCATGGGAACACAAGTCCCATATGAATGTCAAGTACATTAGTAGATTAAGTAGAATATGGAGGAACACTACATCACCCTTATACAAAGGCATTATTTAGGAAGGTCTTCAAACAATATGTAAAAAATCCACAGTAAACTCCAGTGCTGAGACGCGCAAAACTTTAATAAATAAAATACACATAAAGAAAAAGAAACACGGTTAGCGCTTTTGCAGTCTTACTGCCTGCTTCTTCAGACCTACTAGCACAGTGCATCTGAGTTGATCAATTGCATGGTAAAAACTTGTCCTTCCCTTAAAGTTATAGCCAAATGTCTATCTGTAGTATAACTTGTAAAAAAACACAATGATTAGTGTAAATCTGGACATTTCTTAAGCACACATTTTAGAGTAACTCACTCATTTAAGCCAGGACGCTTGTCTGCATTCAGATGCACTTTCCACTCTTGTTCTCTGTGTTCTGTGAAATTTTTAAAATCACCCCCCCCCCCCTTTTTACACAAACTTTTAGCACAAAGAACTTAAAATCATGACCAGCTCCAAGGTCACTAATGTGTACTGCTTTATGCACTTTTCATTCTTTTTTTATTTCTTACATCATTAACATGTTCTAATACCCTTTCTGTGTCCTACTGGTCTTCCCTACATAATTAAAACACTTCATACGGTATGTAAAATAAACCAAGTGTTTCGTTGCACAGTCTACATATAAAGATGTCTGTCTGGAAACCTTTTAAAGGATGTATAAATAGACCTCCACTGTGAACATACTTGCAGGCCTTGCAACTCCTACAGGGGAATGTCCCCTGCTGTTGTGTTGGTTTATAGCCTTCCGTCATGTTTTTATAACATAGTTGTCTCTTTAAAGATAAGGTATTAAAACTAAAACTTTGTCTCGCATCTGTAATTATCTTGTCATCTGCTTGCAAAATGACCCGGTTTTTCTTGACTATATTGCAGACTGTGTCAGCATTACTACTGTAAGTCAGTACCAGTCTGAGTTTACCCTCTTCTCTAACCTCATTCTCTTCCCTTCCATACCTAACATCCCCTGAAAAATAGGGTTTCCCTTTTGTGTCTAGTTGATCTCTGTTCATTAATACTCATCTAACTTTCTGTATAGCCTCTCTGTTAAAAGGGATTTTTTTTTTTTTTTTTTTTTTTTTTTTTTTTCAGTTGTAACAAGACCAATTCTAACATGGCTTCCACATTATGCAGCCTTATGACCCTTAATACCTGACCCTTCACTACATTTGTGGGTATGTGACAAGTGTGCATACTTTTATGCAAGATAGTATTTTTCTTGCATTCCTTTTTGAAAATGGATGTCTTCAACTCCCGTAGAGCTTCTCTAGTCAATTCGACATATAAAAACTCTATACACTCTCTAGAAGCTGTGTACACAACCTCATAAATGTGGTGAAATGTAAAGAATCAAATTCATATGTCAAACCAATTAGTCCTTTCCTTAAAATTAAATACATCGTCCACAAAACGTTTGTACCACACTACGTGTTCTACAAAACCATTGTCCTCTTGACAGTCCTATTCCCATTGTGCCCGTACCAGGTTGGCGTGGCTATTGGCACATACTGTCCCCATTGCTATGCCAAACTTCTGTAGATAAAGCACGTTATTAAACAAAGAACATTATTTTGTCACACTAATTCTTAAGTGTACAAATCAATTCTACCTTCTCATAATTATGCCTAGGTAGTAGTGACCTGATTTTCTCCACTCTCCATAGATTGGGAATCATTGTAAAAAGGGATGTTACATCAAGGGTCATGAACACCAAGTCTTCTCCTCACTAACATTGCTCATAACTAGATGCAACTCTCTTAATCTTTTGTCTTTCAACACTGTTTCTTCTAATATCTATGATGTGACACAAGCTTTCTCAATAAAAATCGAGAGGGGTTCTGTGGCCCACCCCTTATTGGATACTGTTGGCCTCATTGGAGGGTTAATGTCTTTATGCACCTTCAGAAGGCCATACAACACTGGTATTAATGGTTGGTCTACATTAAAATATTTAAAACTGTCTGTAATCATCCCAGTTATCAGCAAATCGAAAAGACAGTCTTTTCATTATGGCTCTGTGTGTATCTGACAATACTTGATACATATCCCCATCATTTAACATAGCGCACATACTATCTAGATAAAAAGCTTGGTCTAAAATCACAATCCCTCCCCCCTTATCACGGGGTGGATTTGTATAGATGTCATAGCTTTCAGTTCTTGTAGTGTGCTTATTTCACTAGGAGAAAGGTTATAGAATTTTTCAGCACTGGAGTTCATTCTGGATTTTTTATGTATTGTTTGATGTGGTTGGTCCACTAGAGTGTACATTACTTATCTGCTGACTTTTTTTGTTGGTTTTCATTATTTAGGAAGGGTATGCAATTTTTTTAAATTTTCTTGTATAATGGCAATAATCCACTCCTATTTGTGGGTATATTAGGGCTTATCCACTGTTTGCTTGGTTAAGCATCGTGATCAAACCACACCAACAGTGGATAAATCCTGATGTACCACACAGTTGTGGATTACTAATTATTTAGAGGGGTTGACAAAGGTTCAAGTGTACTTAAAAAATCTCATAGAACTAGAGAAGCAGTAGCAGGGTGCTAAAGGGAAGAGTATTTTGGATTATATGCATGAGCTTAGAAAAGTTGCTGTTAAGCAGCTGTTTTGACTCCAGAGCATAAAACTTTAGCACAGTGACTTGGGCAACCGAAAGAAAGGGCTGCTGCCAAACTTTGGGAGCAAAGACAACAAAAATAACCACGTATAGGATGTAGTAGAGATGTTCTACATTTTTGTAAATTTTCCTAAAAGCAGATGGATGTGGGTACCAAGAAAAGGTACGTATGGAAATATTCATGGAAAACTTGTGCAAAGGTTAGAGGAAGATGAGGCCCAACAGTTAACAGCCAAGATAGGAAGAGATGAAAACTGCAGTGGGTAATCCATTGATGCAGAAGTCTCCAGGAACAGATGATATTCCTGTGGATGTTTGGAAGTTGAGAGAGAGGAAAGTGAAATATCTGGCAGGTTTTGTCTAACAGTGTTGGGGGGGGGGACTCTTGATATATTGGAAGACTGCTTTGGTGGCTGGTTAGACAGAGGGTAAAGACCATTTGGACATAACTTTAGAGACTCACTTCAGTTTTAAACAGTTGGCTAACAGAATGGGAAAGATGTTGCTCAAATTGGTAGATCTGGATCAGTGTGGTTTTGTAAAGTGAAAGCAGACATTTGACAATAGAGTGTTGATCCATTGAGAAGCAAAACGTAAAAATGGTCACCAGGAATTTTGAGTAGGGCAATGGTAGAATTTGAGTTCCCTGATAAGAATAAGTGTAAATTAGAAAGATGCATTGAAGGGTTGGGAGGAAAGAATTAAGGTAGTGGGAGGGATTCCTCAAACAAGCTGTGCTTGAACAGATGAACCTGGTGTCCTTGTTTCCCTTTCATTTGCTTTATGTTTACAGCATAGGCAGAGAAAATGAGGGACTCGCAAATTCAAGAAAAGTTAGCTTTGTTTGCAGTTATTGTGTACTTTTAAGTGAAAAAAGGGATATTTGCTGTTCTGGAACATTTTGAGACTAGTCTTTTTGGTGTATATCGCTACAGTGTGTTTCATCATCTTTTAATTTTCAACTATGCACCCGCACATGAATTTATTTAGCAGTACCCTTTATGGGAGCATAAGATTTAAGTATTTAGATGTACATATTGAAAAGACTTGCAACAGCTAAGGATATGAGGGAAAAGACTATTAAAAATACAAAAATTAAGACGCTGAAAGCAGTAGAATATGGCTATGGATAGTAAGATATAAGAACTGAAAATGTTTAGGCCCTTTTTTATGTACAGGTCCGGTATGTCTTTATCAAAGAGAGGAGAGGTTGTGGATGGTATTTGGGGAGGGGAGGTTGTGGACTGTATTTGGGGAGGGGAAGAGAGCAAGATCTAAATGTGAGCTGGCTCTCCCCTAGAACTGGTTTAGGATTACCTGTTTTGAAGGTATACTTCAGATCTGCACAGCTAAGGCTGGCATTCATAACTCGAGCAGATAGGTGTAAAACAAATTTCAAAGGGATGATTAAATGGAACGGGGAGTTTGGGAAGTGAGTAGGATTTTGGATGCGGGCCCTTAAGGACAATAATCCTACAGAATACTATGTTCATAAAGTTCAAAAAAGCAATTTCTAGAAAATGGAAATTGAGTCTAAACCAGGAACCCAAACAGATATATACAAATGAATGAGTGAGTGAATAACACAACACCTTTGCGAAGCACAGAAGGACAACTCAAAGCCAGCTCTAATGTACCAAAGCTTTATTCAGAAGTTAAGTACTTTTGTTCTTGCCGTTTCCAGAACTTCATCATTAACCCACCAGAGGTCACGTGATATGTCACACAATGAATCTCTCACTGTCAAAGTGCTTCAGTTTTAAAATGTAATTAATTGAAACAGTCTTATTTAAACCAGGGTAGCTAGTGGCATTTTGCCATCTCAGTTCACAGGCATCCAGATGTTTCTCCATTATCCTACCCTGAAAGTCTTCCTTATTTGTTCAATAATTGGGAAACCAAAGCTGTGTGCATCGCAAACCCACGACATGTTTGCAAAGAACATTTGTAAGTTTGTTTTTCCTAATATCTAAACAATGCTCATATATGCGGTCTCTTAACCTCCTAGAAGTTTTCCCACAGAAAAAGTGGGGCATTGTAAACATTGGGCTAAGTGTACTACATTTGTAGAACTGCAATTAAAATGCCCTCTGATTTGAAAGTCACTCCTGTTACTGTACAAACATTGCCACATTCAATCTTGGATAATGTGGGAAAAAAACGCACGTTTTCATACCATATTTTTATGCTGAGCCCCTTCCTGTTTTACTGTTTCCAAATAGTTTTCTCTCTCCTATAAACAAATTGTGGTTTCTCCCTTATATATTCCAATTTTTCTTAAATGCATTTTGCTATAGCAGGGTTGTCCAGGGTAAAAGTAGAAATGAAAAGCCTCTTGTTAATGTCCTCTGTCCCTGTAGAGTGTTTACTGTTCCCGTATAGTGTTGCCCAAAATGGGTAGGTAAAAGCACATTTCTCTTCACTAATTCCTGGAGTACATCATTTAAAAAAAAAAAAAAAAAAACGTAGGGTAACCTCTCTAAGAACATGTTAAAAAGCACATCCCACTCATAATGAAATCACTTGGGTTCAAAAACCATCTGGGCCAATCTAATTAGCCTTTTGACCACTGATCCCCCCCCCCCCTGATGTTTTGGGTGCCAACTAGAAAAATGAAGGTACGAGTTCAAAACTGTTGGCTTACGATGTATATTGGAAATAAACTTCTGATTTGACAACATCCTTACTAATCTCCACCTCCAGAAAAGTAATTCTGTACCCATCAAAAGTTTAAGGAGAAAGAGAAAAACTGGTGGTGTTAATGTAGTTAAGAAATTCCTACAACCTTTCATTAGTGTCATTTCATAAAATAGGAGATGTCTTCCAAAAATCTGGTGTAGAGATTCCAGCTCTCTTTATAGTCACTGGTGAGCAAATATTTATTTTTCCATTCAGCCATAACATACTTTACAAACAAGGGGGTGCATGCAGCACCCATAACCACACCAGTGGTTTGCCTGTAAAACTGACCTTCAAAATATATAAAATAATTTTTTAGTACTATTTCCATCAGTGTAACCATAGTATCTACCTTGCTACTTCCTAGGTCAGTACATTTAATTATCTGGTTCTCAAACCAGTTTAGGCCCAGTACATGTGGAATGATTGTAAACAAGCTATGTACATCAATAATTATGAAAATGATGTCTTGAGAAAATTTAATACCATTCAAAAGCCTCAAAAAATGCCATAAATCTTTACAAACCTGTGAAGTATTACTGATACCTTCCTTCAAATTACTATCCAAAAACTTGGCCATAAAGTAGGTCTTGGAACATCAGACATCCACAGTAGGGCGAAAAGGGGGTTGGGCCATGGCGTGTATTTTGGGGATTCCAGACATACTGCATGTGACGGGCCTAGTATTATAGGCCTAGTATTATACATAAAATCAAAATCACTTTTAGTAATTTGTCCCAGGAATAACATGTAGTAAATTATCAATCCTGGAATAAGCTATGTGAATTTCATTTCTAGAAACGTCTTGATAAGTCTCAAGTAAAAGGGTACTGCATAGAGTTGAGATAATCCACCTGGTCCATGATAACAAGCCCCTCCCCCTTTGTCAGGCTTCATAACATATATACTAGAATCCTGGATAATGTCATGCAACAACTTTCTCTCTCTCATTTAAATTTCAGAACTTAAACTTCACATGGTGCACTTAGTTACCAAATATGAAGTTCGCAAAACTTTACCTGCACTGTCTGTTGTAAAGGGAGATTAAACACACTAGGCATACACAAGCAAGGCCTACATAAGCAATTGCCATTAGCAAACATCCATTATTACTGAACCAAAGTGCCAGATTTAGTTTCCATGCAAACAGTTTTAAATCAGTGATAGTTTTTTTTTTTTTTTTTTTTTTTTTTTGTCAGGTTTGCTGTCCTTGTAGGCACAAATTAAAGCTCTTTAGCCAAAATGTTTACATGTGAAGTGGTGACCCGTTTGGAGGAATAGTAGTCACCACTGTCATTTACAACTAAATTGAAAATCGCTGCAGCAGTCTCATCTAAAAGAGTCACTAACCATTATTTCTGGTGCTATTGTTCTAGCAGTTCCTTTTGGGTTTCACCCTTTGCTTCACATACATGTCTCGTTGGATTCATTGCATCTCCAAGAGTTCGCTTGTTGCTACTGATTTCTGTCAGATCTCCTGACTACTCCCATTACTAAAGGGGCAGGCTCAACATTGTGTGCTCTATTTGAACCTTGAAATAATGAAACAAAACAGGTCAGTGACCCTCAAAACAATGTTAAAATAGTTAAATTATGGCCAGGAAATAATACTGGTGTATTTTAATAAGTATTACTAACATTTACACTTTTATGTATTTTTTAAATGATCGTATGAATAAGGTTAAGTTTAATGTTAATTCTTGGGTTTCAAAACTATGTGTAATTTCAGTGGGTATTCAAGTCATAATTACTTAATTGGCATTGGCTGTAGATAATTTAAAATGGAGAATGTAATTGTTACGAACAACTCTGAGGATGCCTATGTTTTTTTACCTTGGCGAAAGCGCTTAGTTCGTGTGTTGAACATTGTCTGCATTTTTGGAACATTTTGGAGCATTAAACTTAATGTGGCTGGTACGGTTTCGGTGTTCGTGCTTTTCATTTGTTTTGAGGGTCATTGACCTGTTTTGTTTCATTATTTCAGTTTTTATACCGTTCCGTTAACAGTCGCGGTTTGTGCTCGTATTGTGAGAGTTTTCATCAGTTTTCTGATTTCTCTAAGGAACTGTCAGTAACATCCTTGTGGTTTTCCAGCGATGGAAGATTTGTTGGTACAACTTTTGGATTCTATAAAGAATTTAACATCCTTACTTATCAAGGAGAAGGAGTATAAATCATGAACAGAAACAATTACTTACCGACAGCCAAGCGGAACTATTCACTTTACATTCTCCAGTTGGAAATAATCAGAACAACCTGAATAGTTCTTCCAGAGACATTGTCACCTTAACCGGAAGGAATGGAGGGGTGGATAAAGACTTTAACAACTGTTTTTGTGTTCCGGAAGTTGATTGGGGACGAAAGTCCAAGCGCAATTCCAACATGAACACTTGTACACCTACTTGGAAGGAACAGATGGGGACTTTTGAAAAACTTTGCTTTAAGTTTCGTTCTTTACAAATGGATAACATGTTTTTTACGCAAGTCCATTGATCTAAAGCAGGTACCTGAAGATTTACGTATTTGGAAACTTCCAATGGGTATTGAATGTGGAATTTCAGAGTATCGTGAGTTAGTCTCTTTTTGATCGGACAGGTTTAGAGATGTTGGTCATTATTAGGAATAATGATATTAAAATCAAAGAAATACAACAAAAAATTGAGTTAAATAAGTTTATTGTAGAAGATGCTTTGTTTGAACCATACAAAGTGAATTATAACAAAGTGTTATGTGATGTTGAAAAATTTGTTAAAAAAAAGCATTGGAACTAAACAACGTAAATTAACTCGTGATACTGAAGAATATTTAAATAATGTAGCATATCCTAATGGACAAGTTGTAGCAAACAAGAATGTTACAGTAGAGCAGAAGGCTAAAAGAGGGAATGGTAGGGAAGACCATGTATTTTACGAGCGAAATGATGCGGGTGAACAACACGGGACTGATACTTTTTTTTTAGAGTACCCGCTCAGACTTTCAGAATGCCTGAGAAATCAGGCGGGTTCCAAGCAGTCGAGTTGGGCAGGGGGTTGGAACCAAGGGGGGAGACAGCAACAGCAAAGTAGGCCATGGGGGAATGTTCAGGAGAGGAAGTGGAAATAACTAAGTAATTTTGATTTGAACAAATCACTGGAATTCAGTTAGAGTTTTTATGAAACTCTAAATATCCGACAGGATTTAAGATGTGAAATAATAGAAAAAGATGGATTCATTATTTATAACTACAGTGAATTAGTTATAACAGCTGAATATTTTAGCCTTCTCAGAAAAGGCATGTCTTTTGTACCATCTTATAAGTTTGATTTAGCAAAGACCCTTTTGAATTTGAAGTTATTTACGAGACCGCTCAACCTTAAATTGTATTTTCACGGTAATAGTGGGGATCAGGGAAGACCGACCGGTATGTTTTCGTTCAAGTACATTTGTTCCCCCCTCTAACCCTAAATTTGTTTATTTGAAAAATATTGTGAAAAAGAGATCAGAGACTTGGCTAAACAGAGAAGTGCATCGTTTTCTAATTTATCCAGAGGAAAACCAAATTTTACACCTTTTGGCAGGGGATAAACATCTACGTATTATGACACCCGATAAAGGGGGAGGGGTTGTGATTATGAGATGCATTGATTACAATACCCATATGGAAACAATTTTAAACTATGAAAATTCATACCAAGGAGTATCTAGAAACGAGGTCAATATGGCTTATGGTTGTGTAGATATAATTTTGGAAGATGAAGATCTTGAAGGACGATTAAGTATGAAAGACAATTTTTGACCGTTCCTTTCCCGGTTATCCCTAAAATCTTTGGGATACCAAAGACAAATTTGTTAACCCCCCCCCCTGTTTTGACCCATAGTAGCGGCTAGGGGTTCGAAAACTGAACCCTTAGCAGCTTGGGTAGACAAAAAGGTGGGTAACCTTATTGAGGGGGACAACACATTATTCAGGATTTGTGGCATTTCTTGCAACGTTTGTCTAAGTTTCATAACATCATTAAGGATTCTTTTAGTTTTTTGACTATTGATGTCATTAATTTGTTTTCAGTTATTCCACATACTATTGGTATTGAAATGTTTCGAAATAGTATTCAAAATCTTTCTGACATGGAAGAAGGTACAGTGGAGGTTGTGGTGGAATTTATGGAGATAGTATTAAAGAATAACTTTCTCATGTTTGAGGGAGAGTTATTCCATCAGGTTGCAGGAGTGGCGATCGGGGCTAAATGTGCTCCCATCTTTGCCAATCTCATCTTATGACTGGGAGAAAAATTTATATTTGGTTCCAAGTACACTACCCAGATATTATGTTACAACAGATTTCTGGATGACCTATTGATTTTTGTGGAAGGGGGACATGGAGGAAGCAAATGATTTTGTTGAATATCTCAATGGAACAAGAGATTTCCCGAAGTTCACATTCAAGTGGGATAATAAATGTGTCAATTATTTGGATATTAAATTTGTTGTGGAAGATGGCATCTTGGAAAGTTCAATTTTTAGGAAAGAATCCTATTCTAATACTTTATTGCACTTAACCAGTAACCACCCATTTTTTCAGAAACGTAGTGTGGTTAAAGGTCAGATGGTGAGAGTGTCAGGGTTGACGAGTGGGAAAGTAGCTTTTAGGAATGAGATGTACAATTTGATAGGAATGTTTTTGGAAAGGGGTTATCCCCTCAAGTTATTAAACTAAAGAAGGAGGTGGTTAACAAGAGAAGAACTAGTTTTGTACCCATTTTACTAGCCTGGGAAGACTTCCAGTTTAGAGAAAAGGAAAATTTTAACTCAAATGTCATGGTTTTGGAATTCAGTGAAAGGTCGCCAGAAATAATTAATGTATTAAAAAGAAGTTGGAATGTATTTCTGGAAGAGGATACCGCTTCAGTAGTAGGGGCGAAACCTCAAATAACATACAGCAGGGGTAAAAACATAACAAATATATTGGAGAAACAGATTGACAATAATAAAAATTTTTCCTATAAGTCTAAATGCGGAAGTTCCAAGAATTGTAAGTATGTAAATAATGGGCCTTATGTCAGTATTAGTGGTTTGACATTTCTGTGAAATGTCCAGGGAAGTGTAATTGCAACACCAGGAGGGTGGTGTATGTGGCTACTTGTCTTTCCTGTCCTGGTTTTTATATTGGAAAGACTTCCCGTCTATTACGGGATAGGATTGGTGAACATGCAAGAGCGATCAAAAATAAAGATCCCCATAATGCCCTGTATTGTCATTCTAGTAAGTGTTTTTAATTTTAATAAATTTTTATTTTTTATTATAAATAGAATGACTGACAATGTGTGGGGATTGATTGGGAATCAGTATTGGAAGCCCGTGAGTAAATGTGGCAGTTACGGACCAACGCTACTGCCCCCCCCAGGTTTGAACAATTTTATTTCAATAAAGCCATTCTTAAAAATCAAACACAACAAAGTGGTTTAGCAATTAATTTTTATATTTAATCATGTTAAAATAGTTGAATTATGGCCAGGAAGTAATACTGGTGTATTTTAATAAGTATTACTAACATTTACACTTATGTATTTTTTAAATGATCGTATGAATAAGGTTTTAAGTGTGTTAATTCTTTGGTTACAAAACTGTTTGTGTAATGTCAGTGGGTATTCAAGTCTTAATTACTTAATTGACATTGGCTGTAGATCATTTCATTGTGCATTTAAAATGGAGAATGTAATTGTTACGAACAACTCTGAGGATGTCTATGGTTTTTTACTTTGGAGAAAGCGTTTAGTTCGTATGTTGAACATTGTCTGCATTTTTGGAACATTTTGGAGGATTTTCGAATATTTTGGAGCATTAAACTTATTGTGGCTGGTACGGTTTCGGTGTTCGTGCTTATCTATTTGAACCTTATGGTGGTGGAGGCAGTACTTCCCCTCTAGATTCATGGTGATTGGTGTAAAAAGGACCATTTCCTTGGAAACTGAGATTTAGCGTATGCTTTACCCTTCACTTAACTCATCCGTGTCCCTTCTAAACTTGTCAGTCTCTGCAATATAAGTTTGCACTGTTTATCCACACTGTTGAAAAGGTTAGAATAATTAGTTTCATGACTAAAGTGAAGATCCTCGCAAATGGTTTTGTTTAAAGCATCTAATTGTTGGGAAAACCTCTCCATTTGGAAATTGTTATATTTAACCATGATCCGTATATCACACCCAGCTTTTTATCAAATGCAGTTTGTAATTCACAGACCATGTTAGGCTTATTGGAAATGCCATTAGGATACCACCACAGACAAGTCCCTTAGGTACACATTTAACTTTGATATTTTTAAGCAAATAACTGTTCTACAACTACAGCTTTTTAAAGGAGTGTAGCGATTTTTTTTCAAAGGAGCGTGGTAAATCACCCATTGAGTGAACTGTTCGTCCATACTTCTATTGAACCGATTAGTCTTCCAGTCATAGATTCAAAACCAGGACGATTTCCCATGTGGTCCCGACCTGACCTTGCAGTAGCTTGGGTCAGTGGTAACCCAAGACTAAATTAAGAACGGTTTATGCCAGATTGTGTAGACTGCATCATATTACCAACCGAATTAGTTGAAAATTGCTGGCTAACTTGTTGAAGCAGTAGCGTCTTCTCCTACAGCTTTAGAATTTACCATATAAAAAAACAATCACACATGGTCAAAGTGCTTCAGTTTTAAAAATGAATTAATTGAAACAGTCTCATTTAAACCAGATCAGTTCTTCACAGGCATACAAATGTTCCTCCAGTGTGCTACCCTGAATGTCGTTCCTGATTTTGTTCAATAATTAAGAAACCAAAGCTGTGTATCTCAAACCAAGACATGTTTGTAAAGAGCATTCATAAGTTTATTTCCTAATATCTAAACAGTGCTTGTATATGCCTGTGATTTGAGATGACAAATGGAGTTAATTGCCACCTTGGTTTAAATGTGAAGTGAGTTGACAGTGCGTGATTATTTTTTTTGTTCTTTATCATGTGACATTTGGTGGGTTATTTAAACAAGTGTTTTAAGCAACGATATTAGTTCTGATGAAGTTCTGAAAACAGTAAAAATGAAAATGCTTAACTAAGGAATAAACCTTTGATACGTTACAGCTACCTTTGAGTTGCCCTTTTGCAAAGTTGGTGTGCTCATTCAATGAGTCCAAACCAACTGTAACTGAAGTACTGAGTATTGAAAAGGGAATAGGGCAACTAGAGGTGATATCTTTAGAAAAAGGGAAGGAGCAAATTACATAGAAATGGAATTTGTGGGAATAATGCATGTAGAATAATGTTCAGGAGGAGGTTCGATTTAAGGGAGGGAAGGTATTGAGCAGTTTAATGTTGGAGTGAAAACTAAAAAGATCTGTACTGCTGAAAATGTTACTGTACCCAATTTTCTACTAATGTATGCATACTTGTGTCATTTGTTTATAATATTTAATAAAGATAACGTGTATACCATTGGCACTTTCTGTTCACAGGCAGTTTAGATTTGATGTGGACAGAACAGCACCCTTTCATAAGAATAACCAATTAACTCTGGTCTCTCTCTCTCTTCTGGAAAAATATGATTAAACTGGACCAGTATTCATTGATAGATTTGGTAAGGAGCTTTGTAAGCTCACTCTTTCTTGATTAGTTTAAATTGTTGTGAATTCTAACAAATATGGAAAGCTTGTGCCTTCAAACACTCTCAACTTCATCTTGAGTTATGATTGCTTCTGCAGCCTTTTTTGTATAATGCAACCATTAATTTATTTATTGACATTTCTTAACCGGGTTAGTCCAACTAAGCCAGGGGCCCATTTTCAGTGGAGACCTGAGGAGAAAATCTCCAGAAATAATACAAGTAATTATATTTACAAAATATTAAAGTAGGGACACAGAAATCTAGTACAAGTCAACAAATTTGTGCACAGCAGTACAATGCATAGGTAAAATAACAGTTAACAAGTACAATTTCCAAAACTTGAAAACAGTGTATAACATAGGCCAAATAACAAAAAGTTTAGAGAATATTGCACGGAATACAGTATGAATGCAGTTTGCTAGAGCAAGTAGAAAGAGGAAAAAGTTGATGGGGAAAAGCAGATAAGATGAGAAGAGCGGAGACTAGTTGAAGTGGGGGTTGGATAAGGGCATGACAAAGTCTTCAGGAGAAAAAGTTCTTCAACAGGTATTTAAGCTGAATGCTTCTTACGTTGAGAGGGAATGGGTTCCAAACATGGGCAACAGAGTATTTATAAAGGCTCTTGTCAATGATTTTGTTGGGTTTGTATAACTGAAGGAGGTGTTTACTGGCCATACGGAGGTAACAAGGGGGGTTATAGAAGGAGACTACATTGAAGATGGAGGGACAGGATGAGTGTTCATATAGGATAGTGTGTGTGTAATATGTAACTGCGGTATAACCAGCTCTTTGGAAAATTCTGGCCATTGGAGTAACAAGTGCCAAACAGTGGTGAGATTTGTAAGGAAGGTTGGTGGCAAATCTGGCTGTGTTATAAGTTTGCTCTAGTTTAGTGATAAGAGATATTTTAACATGAATAAGGACAGGGGCAGCATAAAGAAGACAGGGTACGACTAGGCCTGAGCTAAGGAGGGTTTGGAGGAGGGTGACAGAAATTTTTGATTATGAAGGAGAAGTCCATGTTTCTGGTGGGTCTTTTTTATATGTTGAATGTGAATATCAAATTTTAATTCATTGTCAGTGATAACTCCAAGGAGTTTAGTATGGGGTTCATGTTTAATAATGGTGTTGTTGAGAGAGGATATATAGAGAGAGGCTTTGTGTTGGGCATGTGTTTTAGGGAGGAAGAGGAGGAGTTTTTTGGGGATTTAATGAGTTTATCAAAAAGCCAGTTTATTACAGAGGAAAATGTTTGAGTGAGAGCTAGTAGATCAGGGATGTTGTGGGCAGAGGTAACGAGGGTGGAGTCATTAATGTACTGTAGAAGTGTAGAGAGGGTGGTAGGAGAGTGATGTTTATTGGTGAATATATTAAACGGGAGGGGGCACAGAACTGATCTTTTGGGGAACTCCAGTATTAACAGGGAGCAATGGAGAGAGGACAGTTTGCCACTGGACAAATTGCTGCCTTCCAGAGAGATGCTCGAGAATCAGTTGATGGAGGAGGTCAAGAGATGTAGGTCTGAGAGTTTAATTAGAAGTTTAGAATGAGAGACAGTATCAAAGGCATTTGAAAGATTGAGGAAAATACTGGAGACTAGGAGGTTATTGTCATGGGCTTCTGCTATTATTTGGGTAAATGATAGCAATGCAGAAGTGCTATGGTGGGGTCTAAAGCCGTGTTGGGTAGGAGTGGGGAGACTTATCGATTAGGTGTTTGAGTAGCTGAACATGGGTACACTTGCCCAAGATTTTGGGTAGGGGGGGCAGGATAGCAATTGGTCTAAAGTTAGAAGGATCTGTAGAGTTGCCGCCTTTATGAAGAGGGATAGTGTAGGATTTCCAAATGTCAGGGACCAGGGCTTCTGAGATGGAAAGATTAATATGAATAGAGACCGGGTAAGCGATGGATTGTGCAGCTATTTTTAGGAAATGAGGGGGTAGTTGGTCTGCAGAGTATAAACAGGGTTTAAATTTAAGGAGAAATTTTAATTGTAGTAATTGGAACTGGTTGGAAAGAAAAAGCATTGGGGAGAGTTTTGTTATGGGATAGTGGAGGTGTTGAGTAAGACGTACTGTAAGTGTGAGGTTTTGAGTAGTTTCTATGAAATAATTAAGGAGGGAGGCCGTTTCACAAGCAGTGTTTGGAAAAGGGTTGGGAGTAGTGGGGTTACGTGGGTTGAGTAGGTTGGTGATGGTGGTCCAGAATTTTTGTATATTTTTGTGTGGGCTACTTTGGTTAGTGGAAACAAATCTCTCTTGCCTTGACAAGTTTTTTAGCCAGGTTTCTGAACTCTCTCAGTATGTCTGCAGTAAGAGGGGGGACTTGTTTTTAATTCAGGTTTTCCAGGAAGAATCTCTAGTGCATGATTGAGCGGGTTTGTTTTGTTAGCCAGGGGGCATGTAGTTGGATTTGATTCTGATTTTTCTGGACGGAGCAACAGAATCAAGTGTGTCAAGGAAAATCTTATTGAAGGAATTTACTGCCTTATTGAGAGGGAGGTAATAGAGGAAGGATCAATTTATGCCAGATAGGAGTTAAGTGTCTGGATTGAAGTGGGTAAGGTTCTGACATACCCTGTAAGTAGGGTCTTTAGGTGAGTGTTGGGTGAATCTGTGTATGAAGGTTGGAGAGTGGTCACTCAATGAGTTGGGAGGTATACTTTGATTATGATAGAGGTGAGGAACTGAAGTAAGGATCCCGTCAAGGATGGGATCTGGATTAGGAGTTTTTGTTTTATTCTAGTAGGGGTGGAGATATGTTGGTGAAAACCATGGTTAAGACTATGGGTAGGGGATGAGGGGGACAGCTTAGTCCAATCTACATTAGTGTCTCCAAGTATGATAATTTCATAAGGGATATGGTGAGTAGTCCAGGACAGAATATTCTCTAGGATGGGAATATTATTGCCAGGGGGGATGTATATAGAGACTATGGAAAATTTTTTGTGAGGGTTGAGGTAACAATTTACGATGAGTATTTTGGCAGGTGAAAAGCAGGGAACAGAGATGGAGACAGGGGACAGGTTAAGTAGCACAGAGTAGAGGATAGCAACCCCCCCCCCCACCTGTTTATTGGTTCTATCTGAGCATATTAATGGCAGTGACATTTGTGTAACTGCTTCATAGTTTTCTGTAAACACCTTTAAGACAGTATAAGTGAGAGAGGTTTCCATGCCTTCCTTAGGGGGCTACCATCATTCATATTTCCATGAAACTGGCCACCCAGTAGAAATTAGCTTTGGATACTATCCTGGAAGTTGCATAAGATGGCCATGTTGTCAGATTCAAAGTTGTCTAGCATTAGCCTGTAAGCTATTTCATCTTGGACTCCCTCACCTATCCCCCTCTAAGGTCCGTGTTCTGACAACATCTGAAGAGAGTGAGTGCATTCAAGGCAGCCTGGGAAAGTGTTATCTGCCAAGTAGTCATAATGCTTGTGGCAGTATACAACTTTTTTCTGTTTTATAAAAATATATTTTTAACTTCTATTACTTTCCCCAAACAGTTCCTTACTGAGTTGAGCAATGCCATGTGTAGGCTCCCCCCCCTCTTCCTAGTAGCAGAAAATAATGCATTATTCATTTACCTTTCATAGTTTATGGAGTTATTGACCATGCAAGCTTTCAAAACTGGGGCAGCAAAGATAGTTGTATATAGTGTCCTGTTTAAATATATTAGCTGTGGTATGTTATGGCAATATGTAGTGAGGGTTTGCCTTCCTTCATACAGAACATGCATGGTTTGACTGTTAGAGACCGCTGTGCATAAAAGTAAATTGTACAGTATACACTGCTGAAAAGGTGGATGTTTAAAACAGTTTGTCTAATACGTAGGTACTGAAGCCTTCATGCATTGGGTATTCACAGTGGGATCACACTCTACTGACTTCAGTCTGTTCCTTCATGAGTACAGCCATAGACATGACTGTCTTACTGATTCTGCTTTGCTTAGTCTGCTTTCATAGGTGCTGCAAAGACAGCGAAAAAGAATGGACTGTGGTACCAGTGTGATTAGAACACTTTTAAAAATAATGTATTGTGGAAGCTGCTCTTGTGCTTCGCTGTATTTCATGCTGGTATTGTGTAGTCAGCATGCTTCGTTACAGCTGTATGTGACTTACCCAGTAGAATGAAGACCTTTTTTGCCATGCGCTCAACACCTTTTTAATAGTTTATAAACTGTCGCATTTTTTTCCCTTTTTACAAGTTTATGTACAAGTCATATTTGTTGCCATAGTACAGTAAACCATTTTTGCAGCACATTTCATTGTTGCATCCCAGTACAACATTTATCTGTTTACCATGAGGCATGGCGACTCCCATTTTGGAAATACCACCTTTGAGCACCCTCAGTGTTACTTGCATGGTGGTTCTGTTCATTTTGGCTACCCAGATGTAGATGTTTTGTTACTCAACAAAGTGGAATGCTCCTTTTTAAGTTCACACAATGGCATGATCATTTAAGCACTCCTTTCCTGCTGGCCTTGTCGTCCTGCTAGAGGTAGTTTGGGATCATGATGGAAGAGGGCATACTGGGACAGGAGTTGGACATTAAGAACATCCTTTATAGCTAAGCTGCCTTGGTGTTCTGCTGATGAAGTTGACCTTGTTAAAAATGATGCAAGCGATTGTTAAAAAATGGAAGTACAAGTACAAATGTCTGCTGGCAGCCTGTTAGACCTACTGTATGTATGTATGTCAGGTTTGCTAAATGCTGCAGCAATACTTGTTTTGGGGGGCCAAATGGTCTCACTAACTTGGAGGTATAACTAATGGAGCTAAAAGGGAAGTAGTGTATATGGGTCTGTCTAATGTTTTGCTGCTGCTTATTCTGTCTGTTGAAATTCATGCAAACCTTTATATTTGTCAGTACATTTGTTAGTAATACTTCACGTGCACATTGAATGAAAACTTATTTTTAAAAATGTTTTAGTATATTTCCAGATAAGTTGTAAAACTGGTGCTTGATAAGCTCAGAGATATTACACACTGCTTTAATGGAATATGTATCTCAAGTTGAGTGCTGTTAATTGAAAGTGTGTGTGTGTGTACACGCACACACTTTTTTTGTAAATTGATATATTTTAATCTCATCTTGTAAATTGATATATTTTAATCTCATCTTGTAGTAGTGTATTGTTAGAGATGTTCGATTTTATTCTGTAATGCTTTACTTTGTTTGCACTCCTAAAGAAAGTTGTCTGCATTTGAAAAACTCCCTTGAGACACACCGGGGTGCCACTGTATTTAGGCACATCCCCTTCCCGTCTGCTTCGCTGGTCCATTGCGCCTCTTTTTATTTAGTATGTAGTTTGGAAATGTTTGATTTTGTAGGAGTTTGGGGGGGGCATCTTTTGTATAAGGTCAGCATGCATGTTTTTTTGCAAAAGGCTTTTGGTTAGCAAACTGGAATGGCATTCATTTTTGCTCTTTTCACCATTCTGTAGTCTGTATATAATGGAGTTTAGAGATTTCAGTTTTGTTTGCAGTGTAAATTGTACATAAGACAGAATCATCTTTAAAATGTGATGTGAGAGTGTTCAATCTCGCCTTTGTTCTTACACATGGGTTCGGAGCCGATCCTCGGCTCCGTGCCGGCCGACTGCAAGCTCTGCATCGAGAAGAAGCTCGAGGACATCCAATACCCACAATCCCCCTCTGCCTTTACCTCAGATCTAGTTTGCCGCTGCTGCATACGCATCGCTGGGGACTAGCTCGAGGCTTTTACAGATAAGAATTGATCTTTCTGTTTAAATTTTTCAAAAAATTTTTCTTCAATATAGTCTATGAATAGTTAGAGTAGGTGTGTGAGTGGACTTTGATATCTCGGTTCCTTAGATTAGTTACTTAGTTTAACTAAAGGGTACAGAGTTTTTTTTCGGGGCCTACCTCCCCTACTTAAATAACTTGGACTAAATATTGTGTAGTGCTTATTACAGGATTTGACACATATACCGGATTTGACTGTGTTTTTCTCATTGGAAGTGACTTTTAATTACTGGACTGTCATTTTTTCTTGTTGTCATGTCAGAAAAATTAAAATCTGGCTTCAAGCGTTGTCAGTGTGGCCAAAAAATGTCGGTCACAGACAACCACAGTTCCTGTGTCTACTGTCTTGGCCCTCTCCACTTACAAGAGGACTGCTCTATTTGTCACTCTTTTAGTGGGAGGGTCATGACAGATAGGCGCAGGAAACTGATGGATAGAGGATTGCTGAAACCCTCTTTCCAGGAGGCCTTGGATGCTTCAGACCAGGCATCCAAGTCTTCGAAGGAAGCCGGAGCCAAAGACATCGGCTCCGAGCTCTTCGAGTTTAGTTGGATCACCGGTTCCACAGACATTCAACTGTTGGCAGTTTCGAGCCTCGAGTCTTGGAACCGGTGACGGAGCTCCCTCCACCGACTCTATTGAGGTCGGCTCCGTCTTAGATCCCTTCGACTCGTTCTTCGAGCCCTTTCCGACACCGACGTGGACCGTGTGGTGCAGAAACTTATGGAGCATACGGCCCTGTCCAAGCTTATTTCGGTCTCCTGTCAGTTGATGTCGAGACTTGAAGGCCTGCCACTATCTCCATCTGTTCCTCCTTGAGACCTGTTCAGTCTTCGGAGCCGGAAGAGGCTGACCTGATGATTGTGGAGCCCTCGGTGCCAGAACCGTCTTTTCTCGGTCGGCACCGTTTACCTCGACTCCATCCGATCCGTACTGGAGTCTCGGGCCAAGATCTGTCCTGGGTTCCGGGGACCGATGTTTCGTTCCGACTCTCCCTCGGGCCTCGGCACGGATCGATTCGGTTCCGTCCTCGGGGTCGGGTGCGCCGGCTCTTGTTTGGGATTCTTCCCATTTCTTGAACCGGGAGATACCTCGACCTCATGAGGAAGGTGTTGTCTACTCAGACAACCACATCAGCAGGTACAGCTTCTCCTCCCGCAAAGGACCGTTATCCTCCTCTGCACCCACGGCCAAGCCGGGCACCAGTGTCTCAGCCACCCCTGGAGGTGCCCCTCTTCCTCGGAGGCTTCTTGGATGTTCCCCGAAGTTCCTAGGAAAAGACTGTGTAAGAGGAGACACTTGGATTCTCCACAAGAATCCTTGACATCTGATACTGACTTAGATGAGTCAGAAGGGTCCCCTAAGTCACCTTCAGAGGATGTCTCTTTTGCTGACATCTTGGAGATCCTTAAACAGAGAGGTGACTGGCAAGCCCTCCCCCCTTCTGAGGATGAGTCAGTTTTGCTGAAGGCATTTGGTGCCTGTCCTTCCTCCTCCTGGGTCACTCCGCCCTTTGATGAGTTAATGGAATTAATTGCTCGAAGGCGTGGGAGACTCCTGACACGGTGGAACCTGTCCCTAGGAAGCCAAATAAGTACATCACGGCACCACAGGACAAAGCTTACCTTACCAAAGGAGTTCGGTGAACGCCATGGTGGTGGCAGCCACCCTTAAAAAGGAGATGTCGGAGTCTTCCTCATCTGTCCATCCGCCTAACAAAGATTCTAGGACCATGGACAGATAGGAAGCGCATTTTCAGTTCAGCGGCTTTCTATCCTGAACTATTTGACCCATTTTACACATTTACAGAGGGATCTAGTCAAAGAGTTGGGAGATACCCTCCAGGGTGCTACAGATGCCGCTGTCTCAGAGAAAGTTACAGCGCATCTCAACACCCTTACGTCCATTGTGAACTCGTCCATGAGGCTGATATCCTATGCAGCTGAAGGATCGAGTAGGCTTCAGCGATTGCTC
The DNA here is from genome assembly GCF_019279795.1 of Protopterus annectens. NCBI lineage: Eukaryota > Metazoa > Chordata > Ceratodontiformes > Protopteridae > Protopterus > Protopterus annectens. The sequence continues at coordinate 168,395,245 of NC_056732.1, forward strand.
TTCGTAGGCAATCCTGGATGCGCTTATGTTCGTTCTTATGAAGCCTTCAAGTCTTCCTTTACTAACGCCCCATTTGATGGAGCCACACTTTTTGGCCCTAAAGTAAAGGAGACCCTTACCCGGTGTGAACAGGAGGGAAAGACTCTGTCTGCTGTCGGAGTCGTTCCACCCTTCCAGACCGTACCCCAAAGGGCAACGTGGTGGGAAAATGTGGTTTCAAAACCCCAAAGATCTTTTCCAGACACACAGGGTGATGCCCCTCTAGAGGCAGAGGGGGCAGAGGTGGAAGACGCCGCCTGGCGGCAGAGGGTCCAAAACCAAGGTGACAGGGATAACCTCCTGGCAAACCTTTTCAGCACTCCTGAGAGCACGCCCGACTGTCCTGCTCTGGAGGCAGTCGGGGGTCGCCTCGCTTTATACCCTCAGGCCTGGCAAAACCTTTCTTCAGACAATTGGGTAAAAGCGTTGTTACCAGAGGTTACAAAATCCCATTTCTATCCACCCCCATTCCAAAGAAGAAACTCCCAGATGTACCACCCCATCTGCGAGACCCAGCAGCTACAGAAATTTCAAAGCTGCTAAGAAAAAGTCATCCAACCAGTCCCAGCGGACCAAATAGGATTCGGAACTTACTCAAGGTTCTTTTTAGTTCCAAAGAAAACAGGGGACTGGAGGCCAATTCTGGACCTAAGTCATCTCAACACCTTTGTCAAGAAGGAAAAGTTCCGAATGGTCACGCTTCAATCGATCCTTCCATTCTTACAGAAGGACGACTGGATGTGCTCAATAGATCTGAAGGACGCATACTACCACATCAAAATGGCCAGGGCGTCCAGAGATCACTTCGGCTGGGAGCCAGTCACTATCAGTTTCGAGCCCTGCCCTTTGGTCTGACCACAGCCCCAGGGTCTTCACCAAATGCATGGCAGTGGTAGCGTCTCATCTGAGGCTAGGATTCCAGGTGTTTCCGTATCTGGACGACTGGCTCCTGTCTGCCACCACCAGCGTCAACTGATACATGCCAGGGATTACTCCCTACAACTCTGCACACATCTTGGCATTTCAGTAAATTTGAAATCCTTGTTACAGCCATCACAGCATATCTTATTCATAGGAGCGGAGTTAGATACGTCAGTTAGTTCTAAAACTTCCAACAGAAAGAATAGTTGCACTTCAATCCAACATTTCCCTTCTGCTGTCGCCCAGGAAATCCCCAGCAAAATTGTTCTGAAAGTTCTGGGTCTCATGGCAGCTTCTCTCATAGCAATACCATTGGGAAGACTGCACATGAGAGTGCTACAATGGCTTCTATTTGCACAATGGTCATTCCAACAACTTCCACTAACTCACGAAATATTGATAACAACGTGCAAATCACACCTAATGTGGTGGTTACAGACTTGCAACCTATCCAGCGGAAGACCATTTGTGCTACCCACACCGTTAGCAATGATAACCACGGACGCTTCCCTGATAGGGTGGGGGGGCATCTTTCAGGGACAGACAGTCCAAGGCGAATGGACCAATCTGGAGTACAATCTGCACATCAATGTTCTGGAGTTGAGGGCAGTGTTTTGGCGTTGCAACACTTTGCTCCCCTTCTTCCTCCAGGGACCATTGCAGTTCAGACAGACAACATGTCCGTAGTCTGGTACATAAACAAGCAAGGGGAACCAGGTCCTACCAACTATGCAGAGAGGCCATGAGAATTTGGCAATGGGCAGAGTCCACGGTCGCTTTCTGATCGCACGCACATCCCGGGGTCATCCAACGTCATAGCCGACAGGCTGAGCAGGGCAATACTATTGCCTCGTGGTCCCTCAAACAGTCAGTTGCGAAAAGGTTTTTCGCAATGGGGCCAGCCTACCTGCGATCTGTTTGCGTCTCCAATGAACGCCAAATGCAGGAGCTACTTTGCCCTATTACCCTCCAGGGAAGTCCCAAGGGACGCTGGTGCACGATTGGCCCCGGGTCTCCTTTATGCTTTTCCTCCATTTCCCCTGATTGCAAAGTTTCTGCAGAAAGCAAACAACCTTCAGAGGACTATAATTCTCATTGCTCCTCTGGCCTCGTCAAATTTGGTTCCCCTTCTCTTGCGTCACCGCATTCGGGGACCTTGGATGCTGGACCCAGAGCCAGATCTACTGACTCACTCGTCAGGAGTTCCTCACCCATCCCTGGAATCTCTCCATCTAGCAGCTTGGCTGCTCCGCCTTTTAGCCAGGTCAATCCCCTTACATCGGGCGGTTCAAGATATTTTGGTAGCTTCTCATAAAGTTTCCACTGTAAAACTTATACTAGTAAATGGAAGCTTTTGTCATCTGGGCTGAGTCACATCAGTTGGACCCTGTTACAGCTCCGTTGAATAAGGTCTTAGAATTTCTAACCGATTTATTTCAGGAAGGAGCTTCTCCGGCTACTTAAGAGTACAGTTGGCTGCCATTTCTAGCTATCATATAGAAGAAAGTGGTGCACCTATTATGGCTCACAGACTCTGTAAAGCCTTTTAAAAGGTTCTTTCATATCAGACCACCAGTCAGAAGTCCGACATCACCATGGAATTTAAATTTATTGCTCTCTAAATTGATGTTACCACCCTTTGAACCAGCTTCAAGTTGCACCTTGAAATTTTTGTCATGGAAAACATTATTTCTGGTGGCTATTACATCGGCCCTGCGGGTGTCTGAGCTACAGGCCCTTTCAGTCAAACATCCCTATTTAATTTTCATTCTGACAGAGTATCCCTATGCACTAATCCATCCTTTCTTCCCAAAGTTTGTTCTACTAGTAATATTAACCAGTCCATTGAATTACCCACCTTCTTTAAAGACCACTCTAATAAATTAGAGTATATGTTGCACAAACTGGACGTCCATAGACAACTCAGATTTTATTTGGATAGAACAAAAGATCACAGGAAATCTGATCAGCTATTTATAGCTTTTGCTGACAGCAGAAAGGGTCTTGCAGTTAACTCTTTCGAAGTGGCTAACTGATTGTATCATTTTGTTTGAGAATTCTGATCAAACATTATCAGCAAAACCCAGAGGACATTCTACCAGATCAATTTCTACATCTTTGGCTCATGCAGCTCGTTTACCTTTAGACATCATTTGTGCGGCTGCTACTTGGGCTAAACCACATACATTTATTTCTCATTACAAAGTGGACAGGGTTTCTAGGGATAGGGCAACCTTTGGTTCCACTGTGCTCAAGAACGTTCTCCCTTGAGTTCCTCAGGATCATGGAGCTAGGACGCTACCCATGTGTAAGAACAAAGAGATTGAACACTCTCACATAAAGAAGTTATGTCCTTACCATAACGCTCCATGTGGAGTGTTCATCTCGCTTTGCTATTACACTCCCACCCCCCCACCCTTAGGAAGAACGTTCGATTTGGTGCCTGGTCTGGAGTATTCTCCTTCTGCTGTTGCAGTATTGCTGTTACTATCATACTCTTGGTATGTTTGTATATATGTACTTTTATGTATATAGTTGGCAGGTGTCGTGCTGTATGTCTGGTTTGCTTGCAAACTAGATCTGAGGTAAAGGCAGAGGGATTGTGGGTATTGGATGTCCTCGAGCTTCTCGATGCAGAGCACCCATGTGTAATAACCAAGGCGAGATGAACACTCCACATGGAACGTTATGGTAAGGACATAACTTCTTTTTCTGGTTGCACTACTCAAGTTTCACCTGCATTACTTGAGATGAATAAAATGTTTAAACAGTTTTCATATTGATTACACCGCTGTGAAGTGTTGCAGAATGTTAATTTGCTTTTGTTCTCTGTTTAAATGCTTGTTTTGCAATTTCAAATAAGTGATATGTTCCTTTTATATGAACACATGTAGCATAGTTTTATTTTCACCTTTAAGTAGCCATTACTTAATTTGGAAATACCATAACTTTATAAAATATTTGTAGCGCGCACAATTTCTGAGACTTGAAACGGTACTGATTTAATGGCCCTTAAACTGATCATTTGTGTGCATCTTAAGTTTATTTTTAGCTTGTCAAAACAGTCATTCCTGCCCCTTTCTTAGAGGAAGGGTGTAAAAGAAATGGGATACAGTTTCACAAATGGACAAGTCTTCATACTATTAAGATGCATAGAATCATCAAAGGCCATGTATGTCTTTGGTGTTCTTGCAGCTGACATGTTTGTGCATCTGGTATTAAATCCTCTCTGGGAATCACCATATGTGGACCTCTTTAGTGGGATCATTTTACTCCTTGCTGTTAAATTATTAAATATTCAGAAAGTCCTTATGCTGGCTGGCCAGGCATTTTACCTAGCTAACAATAAAATTCAAGCTTTCAGGTGCTGGAAAATGTCTGTGTACCCCCCTCCATAATGTGTGACATTTAGTTGTGAGGGCCTAAAACATTGCAACTGAGAAAACAGGACCGTATAATGCTTTTAATTCTAATTGCTGATTTTTTCCCTCATTTTATTTAGTTTCAAGAAATGAGAGAAGTATGCAATAAGATGACATTTTTTTGTTCTTTGTGTTATGACATTTAAGCCTTTTACTAGTCAGTTTTCAAGTAATGGTAGAGCCTCACTCCTAGGAACTTAATCCAAAATGGTTTTCCTTATGTTTATTCTAGTTGAGCTCTTAATTTACAATAGGAGTACTTTTGATGCATTAATTTGCATTAAAATGCACACATTACTGTACTGTTTCACACGCTCAACAAAGAGCTTTGTCATAAACAAGCTATACAATAGAAGCAGGAAAACTCTTACAGAAAAGAGTAAAATCCCAAGAGGGAGGAAGACATCCCTGATCAGTATCAGCAAGAAACTACGATCCCTCATGAAATCATCCAAAGCTAGCTTCGAAAGAAAAATTGCCAAGGACTCCAAAGATAACCACAAGGCATTCTTTAGCTATGTCAAGAATCTAAGTGGCAATTCCCAGATCTGCTCATAGTTAGTGCAGAATGGCACAAAATACACTGAACCGACTGATATCGCTAACGTCCCGGCAGACAGGTTCAATGCAACTTCACCCCCCTCACCCCCAAAAGGGCCTATAACCATACCAGAAGTATGTAGTGCCCCTGAAATCAGACACACTGGTTAAAACGGCCCTCTCCAAAGCCAAAAACACAGCATCAGTGGGACTGGACAGTGTCCCAGGCTGCATCCTACATGAACTCAAAGATGAACTAACCCCTGACCTAAACACTGTTCAAACTCAGCCTCTCCACAGGCTACGTGCCCATAGAGTGGCACACAGCAACAGTTATTCCACTCCACAAAGGTGGAGCCACAACAGACCCTGGGAGCTATCGCCTTATAAGCCTGACTAGCTTGGTCTGCAAGTCTATGGAGCGCATAATCATGGATCTCCTTAAGAGACATTGGGAACCTCCGAACACTGGAACCTACCCAGTTCGGCTTTAAGGGCAGTTCATGCCTCCTAAACCTGGTGGACTTTGAGACAGTAGTTACCAAGGCTATAGATGAGGGAAGGTGGTCCACACAGCCTACCTAGACCTCGCAAAGGGCATTGACACCATTCCCCATTCTGGTGTTATAGACGAGCTCACCAGCCTGAACATAAACCCCTACGTCATGAGATGGGTTGCCAACTGGCTCATGGACAGAAGCCACATGGTAAGAGTTGCAGGAGCTAGGTCTGACTCTAAACAGGTTACAAGTGGCGTTCCCCAGGGCTCAGTCCTAGGACCCCTCCTGTTCGGCATATACTTCTCAGAGGTACAGGCAAGCACAGGAGGGCAATTGCTTACCAAGTTCACAGACTACTGTAAACTAGGGGCTATAATTGACTCTCAGGCTGACATCCTCCAAAAGGGTCTTGCTGAGACAGATACCTGGTGTCAAAACCGTGGTCTCAAGTTAAATGCCAAAAAGTGCATAGTCATCCCCTTTGGAAAAAAAGCACCCACAAATTACCACATAGGTGGTAGCCCTCTAAATACGGAAGATGAAATAAGGGATCGTGGGACCCAAGTAGATAGTAATCTCTCCTTTGGTAATCACATTGCCAAAGTGGTTAGAAAATCCTATGTGGCCCACCTAATCACAAAAGGGTTTGCATCCAGATCAAAAGAGGTCATTGTGCCCCTCTACGCATCACTCATCTGACCCATCAGAGTACAACGCCCCATTTGGGATGTACCTTGCAAGACACCTGCAACCGCTGGAAAGACCACAGAAGTACCTCACCAAGAGGATCACTGGCCTCAAACAGATGCCTTATGCAGCTCGACTGAAGAAACTCCAGCTGTACTCTGTTGCATACTGCCTACTCAGAGGTGATCTCTGCCTGACATACAAGGCCATGTCCAACCCAGAATTGATGGACATGCTTCACCTAAAGAAAACCATATCCCCTTGAGCCACATGCTCTAGGGATCTAAACCTCACCATAACAATTAAATAGATCATGCTGGAGGGATAGATTCCTGTCCCAGAGACTTCCCATGCTCTGGAACAAGATTCCAATGTACATTAGGCAGAGCTCCTCACTAACGCTCTTCAAGAGAAACCTTGACGAGTGGATGGGAAACAGGAAGTTTACCCCGGGGATCACTTCAGTGGCTCTGCTGGACAGAGGCACAAGGAACTAATATAAGGGAGCGGCGAAAGCCAACACATTCTGGCTAGGCTTATAAATGCCTTTGGGCAGATAGCCTAGTACACCTACCTATGAACCTATGTATCTTTTATAGATAAGGGCACTATGAGGCAGTCTTTGAAGATTGAGCTTGAGACTACGAGAGCATGGGCTGGAGTCGTAAATGTCTTAAATTTTAGACCCTGTACTCTGCATCTCTAAGTAAGAAATGGGATTCTCTGCAGCGTATTGCTGCCTGTCCTGCCCTTGGGAGGGGGGGGGGGTGGTGGTCATAAGTGGAATGCCAGCCGTGGTGGCAATACCATGTTATACATTCCATGCTTACAAAATACCAGTGGCACTAGTTATTGGACATTCTGTGCAGTGATGGTCTTGTCATTTAATGTTGAGCTGTGGTCAGAAAATGGGTAGGGCATAAAAGCAAATTAAAACTAACAAAAAAAAAAAACTCTGACTTGCAAGTGTGATACAACCCTGGGAAGCCTTATTCTCCTGTTGGGTAGTGGAAGGGTTTTGAATTGGGACTGGAGGTAAAAGACAACTCCCAGTCTCCAAAATCAAGGAGATGCATTGGTGGCAGCCGGTGCTCTATAGCGGTCAAAAAAAAAAAACTGAGTTATGATTTATGAACACTCAAAACAAGTTTGTTAGGCAGGGATGTCGAACTTGTATTAAATATGCCCAGTATTGTTCATCATATCGACATACAGTTCGATTCGTGAAGTATCCTTAAGAAAATGGTACATTTGGCTTTTGACTGACTTGGGAATAAACTAAGAGCACTACACAGTAACATTTGGAGTTTTATTTCAATCAGGATTTCCTATAAGGAATACTAACTGGTATTTAGTTTTGCTCATGAAACTTTCCTAGGCAGCCGTAGTCGGTTCCTTTTATTTAATTTTTTTAGCAGTAGAGTCCCCCTTCCCAGATCTGTTCAGTTGTGTGAAGTAGATTGCTCATCTGAGTGGCCCTATAACTTTGAAGTGTTTTGAGTGGAGTGGTAGTGTGGTTCAATTACAGATAGCTCGTTTGCCTGCACTGATGTCAAATCTTTGCTTCATCTTCCTTTCAACTTTGTAGTGCTTGCTCTGTGTTAGTAGCTGCTTCTCCTCCTCCTCCTTGCTTAGGTACATTTTATAATAGGCAAGTCTGTCGGAGTTTACTGAGTTTCTTATTTACCAGTTTGCTTATTATGAGTCATTTTACTGACTGTGTTCTTTCTGATTGTGTTTTGCTGCTGTTAGTTTTTTCTAATTATGGATAAAAATGGAGTCTCTCCTGTGGAGCCAAGTTTCAGCCCCATGGTAAGCCCTTTGGGTATCTTAAATGTGCAGGACAGGTTCCTGCTCTGATTTTAATTTAGGAGTGTTCTATTTGTGGCTTTAAGCCCTCCACCATTAAGGTGTGAATAATCAACTAGAGCTCAAGAAGTTTAAGGATAACCCTGGTGTCTGTTCCTCCTCAAAAGTTTTTCCCACAAAAGGAAAATGCTGCTGATTAAGCATGCTGTTACAGCCCCCAAGGAGCCCAAAGTAGTTTCTTTCAGAAGCCTTAGCACCTGTATCATTTTAGTTTCATCTGCTTGAGTATTTGCTAAACATGCTTCTGGTATGGCCCCCACCTAAAAGATAATCTTCAGCTGCCATTTGTCCCGAGTGTTGCTTTACCTGCCTTGGAACTGGAGGCCACCGCCTTTTGTGTCCTGTGGAACCTCAGGGGTTTCGGTCCAGCTGCCCTGCACAGAAATGTGGAAGGCATTTTTTTTAAATGGTGCAGCTTCCTTGCCTGATTTCTCTAACCTAGCTCCTGATCTTTTTTTCAGCTCAGTTTAAGCTCTAGCCTTGGCCAAGCGTTTTACTGTTGGCTTTTGAGGTGCATTGATCCCAAGGATGGACCATTGATGTCAAGCCTGATTACCTTGATGATAACTGAGCTTTGGGCTGGTGGGTTCTGAACTTTGACCTCTTTAGGTGTTAGTCTCCCTCTCTGCTTCAGGGCTGATATTTCAGGTCCATCCTCAATTGTTATCTCAGGACCCACGTCTGAGCTTGGACTTTTGGTGCGTGGCAATTGGCGGCTCCATGATTGACCAGGGTAGCTGTATCCAGTTGACCTTGCAAATGGTGTCCATTCTATCATCCTTGACTTCAGTGCTGATTTTGTTCTCTGGGTTGACCGTTATCTCATGTCTTAATATCTGGATGTCCCTGTCTAATCTGATGCAGGCATTCTTGTGCGAGCTGCCTTAAAAATGATACAGACCAATGTTCATCTGCATTCCTCATCTATTGCTTTTGCCTTTCCTCCCGTTATGATCAAGGACAGCCTGGATTCTCCACAAAGGATGCCAGTTTTATTTCCAGCATGCAAACATTGGATTATCCCTATAGTAGTACAAGAGGTAAAGGAACCTATAAAAGGAAGCAGATACTCTCCCAGTAGCCTTCCACCTTGAACATGGATGGGGATCCAGAAGGCTGACTCCCCTCTTGTACTTCTCGATCTGAAATTTGGGTGAGAGAAGTTACGAGGTCTAAGCTAAATGGCCTCAGGATGTCCCTTCTCAGTTGTACCACACCAGTGCCAAGGCTTTATGGTCACTCAGGTCTACCTCTTGGGTGACAGTGCCAGCTGAAGGAAATGGTCAGGTTAGTGTTCGATAATGTCTGGGAGAATCATGATGTAGTGGCTGTGATTTATTTATTTTATTTTACATTTGTTGACCGGGATAGTCCGACTGGATGCATGTCCATTTTCAGCGGAGGCCCGGGGAGAAAAGCTCCAAGGGTAAGCAGATACAGCATTACATAATACCAGCATTACATATTACAAACAGATTATTTACAGAGATTACATAAGTAAGCAAGTTAAACAAGTTCCACAGGTTAAAGTTAGTCCTGAGCACAAGTCAGGATTAAATTAAATTAGACAGTAAACTGTTTAACAGATTTTTACACATTCGAGTTAGCCAGGCTTGATACATTGACATAGCCAGTTAAGTGACAAATGTTGTTTGAGTCTAGTTTTGAATTGACCTAAGGTGGAAAGTAAGGTAATATCAGTTGGAAGTGAGTTCCAGGATCTATTTACAGAGTTTACAAAGAGAGAATCACCGGCTGTGTTAGTTTTGCTAGTCTGAATTAGTAGTTTGTTAGAGGATCGAAGCGGTCTAGGATTGTTATAGGGGGTGTTAATATTTTTAAGTGCAGGAGTATTGTCCGGATTATAGAGGATTTTATAGGCCATAATCAGTTGGTTATACTGGATTAGGCTAGGTAGTTCAAGCCAACCAAGCTGATTTAGATTGATGCAATGATGTGTCCTAAAAGGCAGCCCAGTGGCAAACCTGGCAATGTGGTTGTAGCAAATTGAGAGTTTAAGGACAGTCTCGTTCAAATTCGAGAGTAGAGGGGCTGCATACAGAAGGGTTGAAAGAAGGTGAGAGCGAGCTATGGCAATTTTAGCTGGAGGGGTTAGGAAGGCTTTTATTCTGTAAAGTGACCCTAGTTTTTTATTGATGGTTTTGATAGTTTGGTTAACATGTAGGTCAAATTTGAGATTGTCTGATGACACCTAATAGTTTTGTAGATGGGTCAGGGGAGATTATTGTGCCATCATTTGATTTTATGGTAAAGGTGAAAGCGGTAGTCCTACGTGTTGGTGAAAATAACAGCATTTTAGTTTTTTTTGGGATTTAGGATCAGACGATGTTCAGAAAGCCAGTTTTCTATTGTATTAAAGGTGGTCTGGGTAGCTGACCATAACTCTACTGGAGATGTGGCTGAGCAAATCAGAGTAGAGTCATCAGCATATTGGATACAGCTGACTTTTAATGCACAGGCAAAATCCTTATTCCTTCAAGGGCTGCCCTAGCTGGTTGCAGAAACCAGAAATGCAATCCATAATGGTTGTTACTGTATGTAAGAAGGCTTCAGAGCCTCTGTCAAAAACTGATCCCTAGAATGATGAATCACTTTCCTTCAAAAGAGTATTGAAGAAGCCATCTATCTACCCTAAAATTTGTTTAGAAAACAAGTACTTACAAGCTGTAGCATGAGCCAGTATGCAGTCAGCAGCTCCCACCTCTGACTTTCTCATTCTAAGAAAACCAGAAAGCAGAAAGAAAAATGTCCCATTGTCTGGTTCTTTGTCCAGCTTGGAGTCTGTCTGACCTCTGTGCCTTTTCCTGCTGTTGTAACCCTGTTGGAGGCTGACATGGAGCACCCCTGTGGCACGTCAGACCAGATTGCTGTTAAGGCTTTGAAGGGGAACCCAAGCTTGTGATCTCAGAGGGGCTGAAAGGGCTGTCTCTTTTTTTTTTTTTTCTTGGATATCCTTGTTCCCTTATGGAGGTACATTTAGTGTCAGGCCCTTCACATGTAGTTTCTTTAGAAACTCCAAAAAAGTAAAGCTAAAAAAAGCCTTGCATTTTTCTGCTGCACCGACTTCCAGAGATCTTCAGCAGGAATGGCAGGACTTCTATTTTTGTCTTGGGGTTTTTTACCTCCACACCTTCTACCCCTTTGAAGTGAGAAGGGCATTTCCTATGTGGAAGATTCTTCCTCTGCATAAGACTCTGAGCTTCTAAATTCTTTTCAGTTATACTCCCCTTCTAGTTGCGAGTCTGAACCCTAAGACATTCTCAGACTCTGAGAAGAACTCTGTTTTGAGGATGTCGTCCAAAAGGTGATGCACCATTTTAATTGGGAGGGTAAACGACTAACTTGTCAAAAGAAATGCTATAGCCTATTACGTATGGAGAATCCCGAGCCTTCTGCTGTACTGCCTGTATTGGAAGCTTTGGAGGACCCCTTTCTGTAGCTCCAGAATTTCAGCCACCTGCACCAAAAAGCCTATCTGGCAGCCACAAATACATTTACAAGAAACACACTTCTGTCCCTGCAGTTTTCTACAGACTCAAGTCAGCCATCTAAACTTGTTTCTATCTAGAAATGCCTTGCCCAACAGTAAAGTTAGTAGGGTAATTGATGAGGAAAAGTTTATTTTAGCCACATTAGCTTGCCATTCTTTTAATTATCAAATCTTTATTACCAGGGACCAGTTATCCATTTATGACAACATATCCAAACTTATTATCACCGTTACAGTGATTCTAAATCTGTTCAGTGTGATTTTATTTTGTCTTTTGGTTGCAAGTCTGACCATTAAGTGTGCATATGCTAGGACTGATGCTTTTTTCCAGGGCTACTGCAACTGGACCTATTCTTAGGTTTTCCTGGCTGAAACTTCAGTCACTCCCAGAGGATGTCATAGCCAAACTTTTTAATGTCCCTTTGGATAAAGACTACTTGCTTGGTCCCTCTTCAGCTGAGATTTAAATTGATGAAATTGGGTAAAATTATGCAGGGGGATGTAGCAGCTTTATTTTCCTTGTCCAAAATTTCAAAGAAATAACCCTTCTAAACCAAGCCCTTTCTACCATAACAAGGAGTTAAAGGACCCTTCTCAGATGAGCCCTTCAAGCTTCTAATTATATAGGTGTGCACACACAAAATTCTTAACTATCTTTGCTTGGATTCTAGAATTTACTCCACTTCAGGCCCAATCTTCCCCATCATTCTGTGGTGGTTCTAGGTATCCATCTCAACACTGACATTTTTCCTTCAAACAAGACTCTTAAAGATTAATTTTTTATCACTGGATTATTTTTTATCATTGGTATCTTTTCTTTGAAGTTAGCATGAGAGATTTTAAGAGCTCTGGGATGCATGGCACCCGTATACCCATGATTCTCTTTGCTAGACTGTGTGTAAGGAAATTTCAGGGGCACCTGAAATCTCTGGGCACAGTGCTGTCATCTTCTGTTATTCCCTATCTTCTGTCTTGCCTTTAATGAAAAATTAACTTTTGGTGGATCACTTGGTTAAGGGCAAGCCCAGGAGTTCCTTTTCTTTTATTGCCTCTGCAAAGGTCTCTTCAGACATGGGGGGGATTATTAAAACAGTTTTAAGGTACAGAGACTTTGGGTCAAAAAAGAACACGAGAGCATGTAAACAAAAGTATGCATTCTTTTCATTACCTTTGATCTCTGGAAACCTTTCAGATTCTGATGGAGTAAAACACTGTTGTTCAAGAGCTTTGACATCATATCCATATATTGATTTACTGGTGAATAGCCCTTACTGAATGAACATTGTAATGTGGTATATCGGCAATCGGGGGGGGGGGGGGGGTTGCACAAAAGTTTACCACTTTTGTAAGTTAGAAATGATTTCCTGAAGCATTGCTGTTCAGCATTTTTTCCTCCAAGCAGCCTATATTCTCTTGAAAAAGAACAACTCTGCTGATTTACCTGAGCAGATCTAAGGCTGACCCTTAAATATGGATGTTGAACAGAGAGACCCCCGCCCCCGACTGTCCACTAGTAGGGTACCATAGAGTCCTTTTTGCTTGCACTTTCAGTCATCAATTTAGAATGTTTTGCTCCAAGACCTTGCAGAGAAGCCTGGAGAACAGACACCTTCACTTTCCCATGAAAAGGGAAATTATTCTAGGCCTTTTCTTCCTTATTTGTCAAACGTATGATCCTCCTTGAATTTTCAGGAGGGATACACAGACTTTTCTCTTGATTCCTTTCTAGCCAGGACAGCAGTGGGTAGTGGTTGTCCCTTCTCTTTCACCCAGCCTAGGGCAGTCACCACACATTACCCCAGAGGATGAACTAGCTCACATAGCAGAATGGCTCTTTTGAGAGTCTTCAGGTTTGGGTGGATCAGTCTCAGGGTATCTGAGGATGTACCTTGGTAAGGTAGGTATCTTCAGATCTTTGTGAGCTGCTCAGTTTTGGCTTTGCCTTGGACTAGCAGAAATGGTTGACAAATGTACAGATCCACCTCTTTCTTCACACTTTCAGATCAAGCGTTTCTTAAAAGGCATCTTTCACATCAGGCTTTCCAGAAAAAAATCTATTCTTCCTCACCCCAAGACTTGAATGAGAAATTAACTTTACATGTTTTGAACCTACTACTTCTGTTTCCATAAGACTTTACTTTGAAAAACATTTTTCTCATAGCCTTAATCTCTGTAAAGAAAGTGAGTTACAAACCCTCATGTCTGTTGCTCTTATTCTGGCTTTCCTTAAGGGCAAGGGTGCTCCTTAGAATTAATGCATTTTTTTATACTTGGGTGGTTACTGAAATGTCTCTGAAGCATTCCAGTCCTGGATCTTGTTTTGCCATACTCTGCATCAGATGCAATCTTTCAGTGCTGATCTGTATAGCTCATGAGTGGTGGTCAAGCTGGTTATATGCTTCTGGTCATTTTTTCTTCGTATTACATATTAGATTTTAAATTACAGAGATGCAAGTTTACAATACATTTTGGCTCCTCACTTCTTATTCAGAGCCTTAACCAAGTCTATTCCCTTTTTGCCAGTGTTTGATCAGAAAACTCTCCCTAACTTTTACTTCACTTTCTTTTATCAAACCCCCTCCTGATTACTCTCAACACTATCTTTGTCCTTTATCATTTTTTCAGCAGTAATGGAGAAAGCTTTGGGCTTCTACAAGTCAAATGCTGGTAAAAATGTGCTTTGCATCATGTGCTTGGGGCCAGCACAGTTACAGGTTTAGTGTGCCGTTTTTAAATCTCGTCTCTTGGGTCTCTTCTTGAGAGAGTTTAATTTTTAAAGGCATTTCCCTGGCTGAGTGGGCAGTTCAACCAAGAATGACTAAAGATGAAAAAAAAGGATAATCAAGAAAGGACAAGAATGGAGAGAGGGGCAAAACGGACAATTGGAGACTGATCTCCTCCTCCACCAAAAATAAAGGTGTCACCACCTTCTGTTCTGTTTGGCTCCAGTTCACTTGGAACATAGATTCCCAAACCCTCTGTGTTGACAAACCATTGCTATTATGGCTAGATTCTCTGAGGTGTTCTGCTAGCAACAGGTCCACTGAGAGGGTGCTTTTCAGTTTCCTGGGCTCTAGATCTCTCTCACTTTTTTTCTCATAGATCTACTAGGAGTGTTGTAAATATTGATTTGGTAATGAATAATGAGGTATTCATCAAGGTTCAGATACGTATGAAGTATTTTCCCATCATCCTCCCTCTGTAGGGTAGATTGGGTTTGCCCACCAATTCGTGTCTCTTCAGTACCTTCCCTGGCACACCTTTTAGTGTTAGTGGCTCCAGAGTCAAACTCCATCTTGGAAGCATCCCTTATTGGCGGTGTTAGGATCTCATTTATCAGCATTCGCTATGCATCTGGTGCTCTTGAATTGGATACCTTCAGATTTAACTCTGTGCTGAGCCGTCAAGTATGAAGCCTGTATGTTGCCTTCCTGTTCAGCTCTGTTATCTGTATCGGGGATTGTGGTACTCAGTAGGTCTGCCCTGATCTGTCACAAAGCTGACTGTCTCCTCTGCATTGGGGGTATCCCTTTTGGCTGTGCCTCCAATTTGGGTACAGAAGCAGTTTTGGCTGGCCTCTCCATGGTGCCATCAGTGTCTGTTAACATTTGAGTTCTTTGAGAGTATCATTGCGTGTCCGCCACAGGATGCTTCTTTGTTTTCAGCTCCATCCTGAGGAACCAGTCCATCTGACTCCTAAGCTGCCTCCTTTGGCCCAAAAGACAAACTTGCCATATATGCTTCAAGCCAATCATCCAAGGTTTTAAGGATATTTCTGAATTCTGAATTCTTGGACAACTCTTCTATCCCTCTCCCCCCTCCAGGCTGTCAAGTGCCAATGCAAATGGAAGCAGATGGAGTCCCCTGTGCAATCACTTATACTTGGTACAGACCTTAAATGAGAGAGGTGGTCCTGCAGCCCTCTCAAGGATTCCAAATTTGGGGAGATTCTGAAATTTAATGTTAGGAGAACTTGGCCCACTACCCCCAACCAGTCCCCGGATGAAGTTTGTATTCAATGCTGGTCTCTCCCACTTGCCGTCTCATTGACCTTGTAACCGAGAGGGCATGGCAGGAACCTGATTTAGTAGAACCTATGCTATGCAAGCCAAACAAGATTGAAACTGCCTAATGAAAAGCTATGTTGGATTAAGGATCCCCTGATTTAATGCAGTTGCAGCTACTACTGGAAAGTAGTACAAGGAGAGCTCCACATAACAGACTTGGATGAGTGACCACTTTTCAAAGTGGGTTTGTCTCTGGAACCTCTTCCATTGAGGGCCTTAGTTACATGACCAGGTTCCAGAGGAACTTGGCTGAACAGGTGTTTTCTTCTCAGAAAATCATTCTTCAACACAAAGAAGCCAGCTGAATTTTGCAAATCAGTTGAGGCAGCTAGAGCAGCAGGCACCAACATGGCTACGAACTGCCATGTTAGTTTGCATTAATGTGATTTTTGCAGACAAATTCAGAGTCCTTTATTAATGCCCTTCGTGATGGATCCTCCTTGTTTGGTCCAGAGTTTAAAGAAACCTTGCTGAGGAGTTGAAGGGAACATTGCAGTTTGAGTACACTTTGAAACTTCTCAAAGGTCCTTTTCTAGCAAAGATCTGTGGTTCAGAATCTCAGATGTTTATCTTTGATTCCTCCTCTGATAGGCCACCCCATGGCAAAGGGGACCCTTTAACAAACCCCACTCCAGAGGCAGAGGGGAGTTTGCAGAATCAGGGGGTTAAGGTTGCCTTGCGTCTCGCCTCCTGAAGGCAGTGTGGGACAACTCTACCACCACCTGGGACAGATGGATAAAGAGCTTCATATCTAGACACTCGTACATCTAGTATCTTGTCCCCAAACAAACTTCACTGCCTCATCCCAGACATTCCACCCTGACAAAAGAAGGCAGAAACCCAGGTGACTGTTCAACTCTGCAAAAATGAGCAATCCAAGAGGTCCCACCAGACGAGAAAGGATTGTAGTCCAGTCAAGACTTTTTAGTTACAAAGAACACTAATTTAGCACTCTGGGATACATAATGAACCTGAAGTCCTATGTCAGAAAGGCAAAATTCCAAGTCGTATCAGTGCAGTTCATTCTCCTGTACTTATAGGAAGGGGTTCGATGTACATGATAGACCTTTTGCGATGCTTCTCCACATCAAAATTGTGAAGCATTGTAGAAGTTTCATCTGCTTCCTGTTGAGAAGGAGTCATGATCTGTTCCAGTCCCTGCCGTTTAGTATTGCCACAGTCCTCTTTCCTCCCATGTGCACAAAGTGCACATCTGTGGTCATAGCCCATCTCTGGCTAAAAGTTTATATCATAATATCGAAAGGAACTAATCTCGAATGGCTTAAATATTTGTTTTTTGTGAGATTGTGGTACAGTGAAGGTTGTGAATTTTGCCCTTTCCTCACTGTAGTGCGATCTCCGAGTTGACCTATATAATTAGTGGGGGGTGTGGGGGATGCAGCCCCCCACAAAAGGTATTTTAATGAATGGCAGTGCCGATATTTAAGCCATTCAAGATTCGTTGCTGCAAGTACAGAAGAATCGTTTCTCAAGAGATTGATTGCTGTATTTGTGTCCTTGTGTATCTCCAAGTATTGGAAAGATTATACCTTAAATCAGCTGGAGACTACAAAAATTGAAAAAACCTTCCTGCACAAAGACTATCCCTCAGACTTCAAATCATAGACCACCTTCTGTGGGACTCCCCACTGGCCTCCCATGTACAAAAAGTTGCAGGCTTTACACTGGTTTCTGAATCCAGCTGTCGGAGTACTTCATTGGACAGTACGCACGCAGTGGTTCAGCTCCACATATTCCTTTCAGTTTCCTGTCAACAGTTTGCAAAATTTCCTCCAACATGGTAGATTCAGTGGTCCTAGTACACACCGTTTGCCCCTTTGTACTACCCTTCTGTCAGCCACTGTTACCACAGATGCCACCATTCTGGGGTGGAGGTGACACTGAAGAAAGGAAAGTGCAAGGAATGTAGTCCTATGAAGAGACTTAACTTCATGTAGGTATTCTGGAGGTGAGGGCAGTCCTTTTAGCATCCCAAGCAATGAGGTCTTCCTTCTCTGGGTGTGATCTCAGTACATACACTTCAGTTATGTTGGTACATGAGGCAAGGAGAAATGCAATCATACTCATTGTGCTACAGTACCATGAAGTGGAGCAATTGGCTATGTCAGTGTTTTTTTTATTGTACACATTCTAGGTCAGAGTAACTTTCTAGAGGACACACTGTCTATCACAGTCCCTCAACCCCCCCCCCCCCCCCCCGCAGGTAGCACACACAATTTACTGCTACTGGGGCAAGCCTTGTTGCGACATATTGCTTCCCAAGCAAACACAAAATGCAGCAGCTGCTTTGCCCTCATTCCTCCCCAGAGACCGGCAGGAGACACTAGCCCATCCTTGGTCACCTGGTCTGCTGTATGCCTCCCCCACCCAATCACTCCCTCGTGACAGTTTCTGCAGAAAGCCTCTAGCACCTTTCTTGCCCATACAGATTTTCTTGCCAGTGCTCTGGCCTAACTGAATAAGACCTCCACGGTTCCTGGATTCTCATCTAGATTTCCTCTTGCCCATCTGGTTAGCGTCCTTCAGATGTCAACTCCCTCAGACTAACTGCATTGTTTCTCCAGTTACAGTGATTGCCAGTAATCCTACTCTTTCTAGTAGAGTAGCCCAGATTGCCTCAAAAATTCACACAAACTATAGAAGAATAAATGGAAAATGTTTTCCACATGGACAGTGCTCTAAGGTCTGGAACCATTTTTAACTTCAATTCCCTCAATAATGCACTTCATAGCAATGTTGTTTGACTTTGGTTCCAGCTATTGTATCGTTAAGGTTCAGCTAGCAGCGATTTCAAACTTCCTCCATGGCTTCAATCCAAGTTCTTTTGAAAAAGGTTTTACAAATATTTTAAGAAGCCAAAAGCACATTCGTCTGCTGACCCCCATTAAAGACGACCCCCCCCCCTCAAAAAAAAAAAAATGAGACCGAAATTTTGTACTCTAAGGTTTCACTCTGCTCCTCTTGAACCTGCTTCTAGTTGTACAGTAAAGTGCATTTCCTGGAAGACTTTACTCCAGATAGCCATCACCTTGGCAAAATGAACATCTAAACTTCGCCTTATCTTGCAAACCATCATGTTTTGTTTTTTATAAGGACAGTCTCTCCAAATCCTTCCTTTTGTCCCCAAGAATGCTTCCGAGATGGCCCTTAACTGATAGACTAATGGTTTTGGTTTTCTTCCCTAAAAAGGACAATGGATGTTGTATTACCTTGGTTGTTCAGACAGCATTTCTACCTTCACAGGATGAAAGTCTCCCTTAACTGTAATGGTGTCCTCCAGCAAGACTTAAACAAAGATGTTCTTCGTGTTTCACTGTTGCAGTCATCACATTTGGCTTATCCCTGCCAGGGGTAGCCCTTGGCTGGCCTGAATACCAGAGACTTATTATTTCTGTGTTGGTTGCTGCCACTTGAGGACTGATGTCAGGTCGTCAGTAGTGTAAAGTAAGGCAGCAGACGCCATTACATCAGTCTTTCTTGCCGTGGAGCCCGAAGCAGAAGCAATTCACACGAGTGCCGGACGGCCGCAGCCTGAGTTTTCATCTCCCGAAAAAACGTAAAGCTAAAGACAGAGAGAGACTGCACAAGTCCAAACCTACTGACGACTCTTCCGTTAACCTAGTCGTCAGTTCTCTGGTCCTCAGTGAGGTGTTTTCACAGCCCCTGATGCCCACTTCTGTTAATTCGCAGGCCGCTACCAAGAACCTTTTGGAGTCTGGTATGCAGCAAAACTCTTCTTCGACTAAGGATCCTGCGGTTGTCTCAACCTTGGATGGGTCTGGAGCCGCTGAGCAGGCGCCTGCTTCTGAGAAAGTCCATCGCACTAATGAATCTTGACACAGACGTCTTCTTTCGTGACTACTGTTTCTAAAACTACTGAGTTTTTTAGGCCCCGGGTACGAACCGCAGTCAAACCGACCCACTATCAGGCTCCTGCTACCTTGCCTCAATCTCAAATGCTTAGTGGCGGAAGACCTTATTGCTGATTAGGGGAAGCCAAGCAGCTACCCCCTCCAAAAGGGAGAGATCTGTCCCCTGTAGTTTTGTCTGAACAAGTCTGATGAATCTGATGCATCTGAATATGAAGACATGCAACCTCTCTCCACTTAAGAGGATTCCATTCCTTCAGCCTCTCCCCCAGAGGATTTTTCCTTTGGGGAACCCTCCATACCTTAAGGGAGCATTTCCAATGGGAGAGTCAGGACTGCCCTCAGTCTAAAGAGAGACTCAGAGAATTCCTAGATCTTCCACAACACAGACCTTTGGCCACCCCCCCCCTCCAGTCCTGGATATTGTGGAGGATGTTTTCCTTGTATCCAGCTTGACTCCTGACTCCCTTCCTCCTGCTCCCAGAAAACCAGACTGGTACTATAGAGTACCTGACTTACAAAAATATCTTTTTAAAAATCCTGCAGCTGACCCTGAGGTCATTTCTCAAGGGCCAAAAGGAATTAAAGCAACCTCTGCTAAGAATCCCACCCCCTCAGACAGGGATTCCTGAGCATTGGACAGATGGGGTAAGAAAGTATACACCTCAGCTACTCTTGCTATCTGGGCACTACATTTTCAGTTCCATATCCTAAATTTCAGCAACATACCTTGGAACTCCTTAAACAAAATATGTCTTCCTTTCCTGCTTGGGCAGAATCTAAAGATTTACTAGAGTTAATGCATTCTGCAAGTCATATAACTAAACACATCTTGCATTCTGGTTTTGATGTCCTAGAAGCTTCTTGCAGGGCAGCAGTAACTGGATCTGTCATTAGAAGGCATGCATGGCTTAAGGAACAGCCCCTGCCAGATCATGTCAAATCTAAATTGTTGGATGCCCCCTTGCACAAAGATGACTTTTTATTTGGCACGAAGACAGAAGAGGTCTTAAAAAAAATCTATGCAAACAGTTAAGGATTTTTTGCAGGTCCAGCCCCTTAGGTTCAGCAGGCATTGTCCCTCCAAACACTGGCCCTTTCCTGCTCCCAGTAAACCGGACCAGCCTAGGCCCCATGGAAGCAGACCCCACAGACAGCAGCCCCAGGGAATGCAGAGATCTAAGCAGTGGGCTACCTCCACTTCAAAACCAGGGAGTTCTAAGCCACCCCCTTATGGTAAAAACTCACAATGACCCATCTACTCCACCCCCTCCCTCTGCCCACCTTCACTTCCTAGGAGGGAAACTATCTTTTCACTGAAGCACCTGGGCCACCATTACCAAGGACCACTGGGTTCTGAACATTGTCTCAGGGATACAAATTTTCCATCCAACCCCAAAAGGGTTCCCAGGTCTACCACCAAGTCAGTGGGCAGAGGCTCAAAAGCAAATTCTTTCCCTGCTCTCTGAGGGCAGTAGAGCACATTCCTGCAGAACAGATAGGCCAAGGTTTCTACTCCAGACTTTTTCAGGTGCCCAGAAAAGAGGGCACCTTGCACCCTATCCTCGATCTAGCCATTCTAAACACCTTCCTTGTGATCCCAAAATTCAAAATGCTCACCTTCCAGCAGTTGCTACCCATGCTGTCCAAGGACGCTTGACTAGCCACCCTAGATCTAAGAGAGTCCTACCTCCACATTCCTATCGGGGAATTATGCAGGAAATATATCTGCTTCAGGGCAGGATCTCCACACTTTCAGTTCTCTGTGCTTTCCTTTGGCTTATCAACTGCTCCCAGAGTTTTCACAAAATGTCTGGCTCCGGCCATTGCCTTTTGCAGACAAATATTCACATTTACTCATACTTAGACAACTGCCTTATTCAGGCAGACAGCCAGGAGAAGCTGCTCATGCATCTGACCTTTGTAAAGTCCCTATTAACCTCCCTAGGGTACACAGTCAATGAAAAGAAATCCAAACAGGTGCCGACCCAAAGGATAATCTTCCTGGGAGCAAGTCTGGACACAGCTTCACAGATGGCATACCTTACTCCAGAGAAACAAATTTTCCTGACAGACTACTTCTCTCAACTAGCCACAAGGCCGCAGCCAACTGCAAGGAAGATCCTGCAAGCTCTGGGGTTCATGGCATTTTGCATATACTACTCCTTCCATATGCCAGACTGCATATAAGGAAACTTCAGCGTTACCCAAAGAACCTTTGGTGCCAACACTCTCTCATCACCTGTAAACTCTTCTACCTATAATTCCTTGCCTCAGACAAGATTTTCTATGGTGGGCAATAACATGCTCCCACAAGGGAATGCCTTTTTCCCCACCTGCTGCTGCTCAGACCCAAACCAGAGACTCATCAGCCTACATTTGGGGTGAACACCTGGACGGCAGGTGCATACAGGGCCAATGGAGCCCACAGCAAATCCCTCTGCAAATCAGTCAAAAAGAGATGATGGCTGTGCAGCATGCCTTGACAGCTTTCAATCCCCTTCTCTCCATGGGCTCTCCTTGTCAAAACGGACAACACCACTGTGATGTGGTACATCAACAAGCAGGGAGGGACTCGCTCCTACCCTCTATGCAGGCTGGCCATGACCCTTTGGCAAACAGCCTCTGCCATGCAACTACACCTGTTAGCACAATTCCTACCAGGCTCTCTCAACTCTCTGGCAGACCAATTAAGCAAAAAACCTTCTGGACCCACACAAGTGGCAACTCAACAGAAGTACCTTCACCCTAATAACTCAGAAATAGAGAACCCCGAAGGTCGACCTCTGACTCCCACACCAACCATCACCTCAGCAAATTCTGCACCAGGGAGCATCACTGCATGGCTTGGAAAGTGGATGCCCTGCCCACCCCCTGGGTCAGTATCTGTCTATGCTTTTCCTCCTCTACCTCTCATCCCCAGGGTACTGCTCAAAATAAGGGAGGAAAAACCAAGGACCATTCTCATAGCTCCAGACTGGCCCCGCCAGCACTGGTACCCCTTACTGTGCAGCCTGTCCTCACTACCCCCATGGCATCTTCCTCGGATTCCAAACCTCCTGACACAGAGGGAAGGGGAGTTCTTGCATCTCCAATTGCAGACACTCAATTTGGCAGCTTGGCTTATTCCCTAACCCTGAACTAATTTGCCAACCACAATAAACAGGTTCTGGATGTTATCTGAGGGGCCAGATTTCCGAGCACCTGAAAGTCGTATGCTGATAAATGGAAAAGGTTCTGCATCTGGATCCAGGCTAAGGGAGCCAATATGGCACAGCCCTCCCTCCCTCCCTCTCATCTTGGATTACTTAGCTGACCTACTACACAGTGGCCTCTCTTTCTCCTCTATAAAATTCATGCCTCTTTTTCTGCTCATTTTCCCTCTGAGCAGTACCTTTTCTCACACCCTTTGATCAAACAGTTCCTAAGAGGGGCCAGCAACTTGAGGCCACCCAGAAGGGCACTAACACCAGCTTGGGACATTAACTTTGTATTGGAAAAGCTCACCCTGTCCCCTTTTGAACCAGCTTCTTCTGCAAAGCTAAAATTTTTCTCCTGGAAGGCACCATTCCTTCTGGCCATCACTTCAGCCAGAAGAGTCTGAGCTGCAAGCACTCATAGCTGTGGAACCCTTCATCATTTTTCATGCAGACAGGGTATCCCTCAGAACTAACCCATCCTTCATGCTCAAGGTGGTGTCCAGTGTGGCTTTCAACCAATCCATTCATTTGCCCACCTTTTTTCCTAATCCTCAGAACAAAGGGGAAAGGATTCTTCACTCTCTAGATGAGCACAGACAGCTCAGATTCTATCTAGACAGGACTAAATCCTTCAGAAAGTCTGTTCAATTGTTGGTTAGCTTTGCTACAGGGGCAGAAGGAAAAGCCATCTCCAAACAGTTTCCAAATGGATAGCACACTGCATCCATTTCTGCTACAAACAGCATGGAAAGCCTCCCCCCAAGGGGGTCAGCGCACACTCCACCAGAGCAGCCTCCACCTCTGCGGCTTTCCTCAGAGGAGTCCCCACCAGGGACATCCTGGAGGCTGCCACCTGGACATCTGGTCACACTTCTACCAAGCATTACCACCTGCCTCTCTTCTCCAAATCCAGGGCAGGGTTTGCCTTTGCAGTCTTGCAGGATATCCTAGCCAGCCCCTAGTTTCATTGAGTCCCTCCACCCTTTTCCTCAGCTTTGGGAATCGACTCAAATGTGATGACTGCAACAGTGAAACACGAAGAACGTAGTACAGTTGTGTACACTTAACATTAAATGTAGATGTTAGTGTATTCACTGTTGCAGTCTTGGTTCCCCCCCATCCCCCTTTCTTCTCTTTTTGCAGTCTTGGTCCCCCCATCCCCCTTTCTTCTCTTTCTCCTTTTATTACCATTCTAACTTGTTGTTCTCCTTTCCTATCAAGGGACTTATTATTTTTTTCCCCACTGGTGGGGTTTCTTCCACCAGACCCTGGCCTCCTACTTGGGGGCTCCTGACAGGTTAGGGCAAGAAAAACTGATTGAATGGCATTGGCTGCCTTACTTTATTCTTCTGACTACCTGATGTCAGTCCTCAATCGACAGCAACCGATGCAGAAATACTAAGTCTCTGGTATTCTGGTCAGCCGAGGTATAACCCTGGCAGGGATAACCAAATGTGATGACTGCAACAGTGAATACACTTTAACATCTACATTTATGGTAAGTGTACACAACTGTACTTTTCCAAAGTTCTTTTCTCCAGATAGCTGTTCAGTTATACTCCCTTTGGTTAAACATCCATGTGCTTGCTATTCACAATCTCCACTTCTTTGAACTTGTTTCGGATATTGTGGCCCAGCAACATGGTCAGGATTGCATTCCTTTTGTCAAAGTATAAACTTGATCTCCTGTCAAGATCCAGGACTTCTGTTGGATCTACCATCCTCAGGGCTATCCTGTCATGATGCTACCCAGAAAAAAAATAGGCAGTGATTCTGTCCAATCAGTCAAGATGGTCTGAGGACAATTTAAGATACAAAAGTTATGTATTTATCCTAATGATGGATCCTTATTTTCCCTGTGTCCATCTTGACAGCCCTCTCACCATCCGTATTCCAAATTGCCACTCTCCTTCCCAATTAGCCATGGTAGACTGAACACAGCCTTTCTCCATGCCTTCTAAGTACTATGGTATCTGATGGGAGCAATCTTTATCTGAAGAACAGTAGGGATGCTCTGCATTATGGGAGAGGGGAGGAACTTGAATGCCATAGAAGCATCTGTGTGGAAGGTTGTGGCCTTTCATCAACCACAAGGGTGAATAACCCATTAGTCGAGATACTCGGGGGATCAATGTTTCCATAGTTATGGTAAGTACATAACTTGCTTATCATGACGAGCCCCAGAACAGCCTTTGGAGCTGCTTTTATGAAAGTTAAGTTATGGTAAGCCAGCCAAGAGCTTTTGAATCTTCTACAGGTCGGGAAGTTGAAACTCCAACATCAGATATAAAAGTTTCTTATCCCAGCCTGTATCTACATTGGCATTTTTAACTCCATCATCGAACCAGCCTTTCTGCTTCCTGTTTCAGGTTCTATTTGATCAACAAGGATTCAGCATCTCTGTTGAAGATTTCATATTCCTGGAGATGGAGGCCTTTGCCACAGAGGATTGTGAGTAAGGGAAGAGGGGGATTGGTGGTCTGACAGTTTGGGCCTAGCTAATTTGCTGCCAGCCTTAGTGCTATAGGTGACACAGCTGAAACAGCTTTTTTTAGGTCTAGCATTTTACTTTGTAGTGCAAGATTCAAATCTGAGTTTCTGGCAAAAATTCAGATTGTGCTCACTGCATACAACGTTGAAAAGTGTAGATTACTTGGACATCAGTTTGATATTTCACCAACGCCATTGGTGTTCTGCAGAGCTGTTGCACAGGTGACTGAAGACTTGTAAATTTGGTTGACCTATTAATGTGAGCCTAGACAACAGAGCTTTTAAAAGTATGAATGACAAGTTACAATACATGAGTCAGATTTTGATGTCTGGTAACATGATATAGAAAAAGTAGTTAGTTGTGCAAGTGCAAAAGTTGGCAATTAGGCAGACAGTTGATGCCTCTAGAAATGATGTAGCTTTCAATTTTTTTACCCGATTTGTCTAAGATAATTTGTCTGAGAGAGCTGCTGGAGCACGATGTTGCATGAAATGGATCTAGGAAGTACTTGTTAGTTACAGAAACACCAACATTCAAGTA
>NC_056732.1:168438421-168440921 GCF_019279795.1 Protopterus annectens
CTGGAAATTCTCATTATCAGTACTCTGCATTGACCTTTGGCATATCTACTGCTACCAGAGTATTCACAAAGGTTCTGGCACCAGTGATAGCTTACTTCAGGCTAAAAAGGAATTCAAATCTATCCTTACTTGACTGACTGCCTGATTCTGGCTCTCAAGAAAAGGAAGACCTTCTACAGCATCTGGAATATGTTATAGCAGTGCCTAAGATGCCTAGGGTATTCTGTGAACGAAATAAAGTCCAGTCTAGTACCCCTCTCAGACATGTGCTTTCTGGGTGTGAGACTGAATACAGCAGCAGCCAGATGGCCTTTAACCCCGGACAAACAAAGAGTCTATCACTTTACTTCCATCAACTATCTCATCAGTCCGTGCTGACTGCAAGGACAGTCCTTCAAGCATTAGGGTTCATGGCATCTTGTATTCTGGTGCTTCCCAATGCCAAACTGCATATGAGGAAGCTACAATGGTATCTCAAAATGTATGGACACACAGCACTGCCAGGATTTGGACACTGTCATTCAAATAATACCTTGCCTTCAAAAGAATTTTTGTGGTGGGCTCGAGGAATGTCAAATACCCTAAACAAGGGACTCTCTGTGACCCGGCCAGAGGCGGAGTCAGATTTTAACGACAGATGCCTCGGACATTGCTTGGGGGAGCTCATCTAAATGGAAAGTGGATACAAGACAAGTGATGTACACTGCCAGACTACAACATCTACATATCAACATGAAGGAGATGTTAGCAGTCCAGTTTGCATTAATGGCTTTCAAGGAGTTACTTCTTCCAGGGCAGGTGTTGATTCTAACAGACAACACAACTGTCATGTGGTACATCAACAAACAAGGGGTACACATTCTTATCCTCTATGCAGGCAAGCAATGATTTTATGGGAGACTGCGCTCAGCTTCAACTAACTCTTCAAGGAAGGGTTCTTCCCGGGGCACAGAACACCCTAGCAGATGTGTTTAACAGACAAAACATGGGTCCCCACAGTGGAAACTGGATCTTCAT
The DNA here is from genome assembly GCF_019279795.1 of Protopterus annectens. Classification (NCBI taxonomy): domain Eukaryota; kingdom Metazoa; phylum Chordata; order Ceratodontiformes; family Protopteridae; genus Protopterus; species Protopterus annectens. Next base: position 168,439,439 of record NC_056732.1, read on the forward strand.
GTATTTCATAGACATTGACAGTGTCATGGGGAACTCCAGACATAGATCTGTTAACTTCTCCACTAAACCACCAGCTGCCAAAAGTTTTTGCACAAAGGGGTTTCATCACACAGCTTGGAAAGTGGATGCTGTTTTTCTTTCAGTTGGAAAAATCTTCATGTGTATGCCTTTCCACCTCTGCCTCTTCTTCCAAAGGTGCTCTTAAAGGTCAGACAAGACAAGCCAGGATGATTTTAATAGCTCGGATTGGCCTCGGCAACACTGGTACTCCACTACTAAGGAGTCTGGTATTCCACATACTCCGTTATCTCAGAAGGACGGTCATCTGCTCAATGTCAAGCTTCACTCTCTTCATCTAACAGCCTGGCATATTCTGTGTTAAAACACAGCAGGTCTCAACTTCCTCAACAAGTTTTTTAAATGTGATTATGGAAGCTAGAAGACCTAGTACAAGGAGAAAGTGTCACGATGAAAAATGGAAGAGATTTTTATTTTTGAGTGCAGCAAGAATTTGGAGATTTCTGAGCCTAATTTGGTGTGGCTCTTCAATATCTTACTGAGTTATTGGACAAAGGTTTGTCCTTCTCTTCCATTAAGATTCATGCTGCAGCAATTTCAGCTCACTATGATTGTGACCCACCATTGTTTTCGCATCCTTTGTTCAAGCAGTTTCTTAGAGGGGCAAAGAATATAAAGACCCCCAACGTGCAGAGCTCCTACTCCTGCTTGGGATCTCAATTTTGTGTTGGAAAAACTTACTCTACAACCTTTTGAGCCCTGCGGCTACTGCTGAATTGAAATACTTGTCATGGAAGACTGCTTTTCTGTTGGCTATTACTTCTGCAAGAAGGGTGTCTGAGTTACCCAGGCCCTTATGGCAGTAGAGCCCTTTTGATTTTCCATAAGGATGAGGGTATCATTACGTACTAATCCTTCCCTTTATGCCTAAAGTGGTTTCTAGTGTGGCTTTTAAACCAAACTATTCATTTGCCTACTTTTTATGCGCAGACCCCCAAAATAAAGGGGAAAAGATTTTGCACACTTTAGATGTACACAGGCAATGCGTTATTATTTAAGCAGGACTAATGATTTTAGGCAGTCTCAGCAGTTGTTTGTTTCTTTTTGCTTTGAGTTCGCAGGAGCAAGCCTGTGTCAAAACAAACTATTTCTAGGTGGATTAGGTTTGCATTGCATTTTGTTATTCCCATCATGGCAAGGAGATTCCAGCTGGGATTAGGCCTCATTCCACTAGGGCTACTGCCCTTCAACAGCATTCCTAAGGGGGTGGCAACTAAGGATATTTTGGAGGCAGCTACTTGGAGTTCAGTGCATACTTTCTCTAAGCATTATCACCTTCCTCTCTACTCTAAGTCTAGGGCTGGTTTTGCCAGCAGCTATTTTGCAAGGCATGCTGTCAACTCCTGCTTCTTTGATTTGCCAGCCTCCTTACCCTCTGCTTTGGGATTCTACCCAATAGTTAGGA
>NC_056732.1:168445921-168508421 GCF_019279795.1 Protopterus annectens
AGCACTAAATACCGTTCTACACAACTTTGTTCCCATTTGGTCTTTGTGATCCAGTAACCAAAACTCCTGTCTGTTTACAAACCTTTCAGATCTGCTGGGCATGGTGTGTACTCGTGCCATGTTTCTAAGGGCTGGAACTCCTTACATTTATGCATCAGATCAGTACCCTCTCTCCGATCCTTTAAAACCATTCTGAAGGTCTTCCTAGCCAAAATATGGCTCTGTTCCTGCTCAGCCCCGGATAAACTCTGTCCAAGTTTGAGCAATTACCTATTCACAGCTTACACCTCCTTACTCCCTCCTTCACTCACTTCCTTACTTCAATAAATTTCTCTCTCCTGACACTTTCTACATATGCCACAGCCCCGCTTTTTTCCTAGTTTCATATTGCAATTAAAGTTTGTATTATACTAACTTTATATTACTACTGAGAACCAAGAACTACTGAATAGCCAAAAGCGAAAAGCCACCAACTGGATGTAAAATATAAATTTATTAGAACCAACGAACTTCAAAACGAACAGACTTTAAAAGTAACAATCAAATAACTTCAACTACACAAACTATCAAGAATAAGCACTTTCGTGTAAAAGGTTTTAAACTTCATCAGACAATCAATTAAATTACATCACTTCCTTTTATAACCTTCTCTTTTTTTCAAAAAATCCCGCTCACGACTCATACAGAACGAGCATGCCCAGTAATATAAAAAAAATATTTCGACTTTTCTCCTGTATAAATAGTTACGAATTCCTATATTGCATAAATATTATAATACATTACTTTATATGAGAATTTACCAATATATGGAAAAAATGATAAGAATATATAATATTTAATATTAAAAAATTAAATAAATTAAATAAAATATTTTCCGTAACTAATTTCATTATAATATTAACATTATTATACGGAAAATACTGTAATATTAGCCATTCAATATAATTTAAATGAAATTTAAGATTGTAAGTAAATAATATTCTATAATAAAAATACAAATAATGAAAATAAAAATAGAGAACTTATGATGTCAGCCTATACTAACTTTAATTTCTCTCTAAACTGGCTAAAATTTCTGTAAATAAGTAATGGTCTTAAATCCCTTCTATTCTTAACCAATTTTTCACTTTGTAAAGTGGTATAATTAACTAAACTGGAGATATTTTGTCTTATTTTTGAAGATTTTGTTCTTCAAGTGAAATGCTTTGGAGCTTTTCTCCCTGGCCCTCCACTAAAAATGGCACTTACCCAGTCAGACTTTCCTGGCAATCAAATACCCATAAGTAAGCTCGTGCTAGAGTGAAAACTTTTGGAATACTTTGTGTATACGTGAGGATGAAAGTGATGAATATGTAGTAAGTATGAAGATGATATACAAGTGTCTATGACTGATGCTGACGTGATGAACTGCTGAAGATAGTGAAAGACTCAGCGATGGCTATGAAAATGGATGGTGACGATGCAGTGAGATGACTGACACAGTGATGGAGAAGATGCAATTCAGCATGACACTGTTGAAGATGGCAGTTATGTAGTGATGGTTATGAAGACGACTGTGAAACTGAAAATGAAGAGATGGAAATTGAGATGAACACTGATCTGTGTGGTGTATTGCTCAGTAATAATCCCCACATAATCTTCATTGTTTCAGTGCATTTTTATATTCATTTTATCTTTTGTCCTCTTTGTTATCTCTTCCTCACACCATTTTCATAATCCTTCTCATTGCATTGCTGTTTTCAGTGTCCGCCTTCATCTTGATTAGCTTTGTCATTGCCTTCCTTCTCATAGTCATGATTTTGAGCCCATCTTCCCCAGTCTGATAAAAGTACTTTAGGTTGTAAAATATTTTTAATGCTTAAGTTCTGTTTGGGGAAGTGCTTTTCCCTTACACTCATTGTTAACAAAAATGTTACACTGGGTTTGGGGTCTTGCAAATGAAAACAATATATTTTTAAAATATGTTTACAGACTGCAAGGTGGCATTCATGCACAGCCCCTAAAGAAAGTTTATGCTACTGAAGCAATGAACACTTGGTTAACTATAAAGTAGTCAGGGTTGCAGCTTGCTGCGTAGTGTTTAATGATTTACAACTTGTCAGTTTGTTTTCAACTGAAATTTTGTGTGTTTGCATTTGTGCCCCTGCAGTGTCTCAAGTTTTTGGGCTCTTCAGTTTTGTCATAAATTGTACAGCTATGGAGTTAGTAAATTTAACTGTGATCCAGTTGGGGGTGGGGGGGCTTCCTCCTCTTGGGGGGGGGGGGTCAGTTGAAGCTTTTTTTTTTGTCAAGGGTTTGACTGTTTTTCCCACTTGTAGCCTGGGTCAGTGTTACTGTCCAGTTTGAGGGTAGTGCAGTTCAGTATGTTCTCACCAGCTAAAGTGTTTTGTGCAACTCAGGAGGCCTTATTAAAACTGTGGACTTGTAACGGTTTGTTTTGAAAAATATCTGGTAAATTGCTCTTCTTTGTTACTGCCCCTTATTTAATCTGGATTGGAATATGTACAAATGTAAACATTTCTTTGTACATGCATCAAAAAGCCATGGGTCCAGTCTAAGGAGTAGCTGTCATAGTATGCACACATTGTGAAGAAATGAATGTTATTGGTTATGGTTAAAATATTTAATACTACTGTAGTTTAGGCTGCTTTCATTGAATAAATGCTGACTAGTTTTGTTGCAAACATTTAATGCAAAATGCCAGCATAGAAGTGTCAGTAAGGAATTTTACATGATTTTGGGATAGAAGGTTTTTGAACATTGTGCTAAAAGGTTACATTTGCTAGAGTAAGTGGAGCAACTTATTTTCGGGTTTTCATTAGCTTTACTTAAAAAGTTAAAAGTGATGTGTTAATGAAGGTACTACATGAAAACAAGCAGCAATTTTCCCATGTGGTACGAAAACCTATTTCTCAAATTAAGTTTATTCATATGGCACAGTAAGCAAGATGATTGTGATGAACCTACTTAAGACAAGAGGGTCACTGATGTATCCCATTCTGTAGACCCTGAAGCTCCATAGTATGGATGATGGAATTTGAATTCCTTATAGAAAACTGTTCTTTCAGGACATGCTCCAAAATTTTAGAGGTTAGAAACCATTATAGTATAAAGTCTTGTACATTGAGGTAGAACATTTTTTAGCTTGGTTTTATGCCCAAGAACACCAGGGATTCCCTGGTCCTTTAGTATATCTGTAAGTTAAGTATGTATTTTTGCTATTTTGACTCTGGATCTTCATTTAATCGGATCAGATTTTCTCACATTGAACCTTCAAGCAAAAGTCACTCCTTGGGACTAGAACTGTGTATTAATAAAGCTAACTTTCCCTCTTTTGAGGCAGCTGCTAATATCTTTGTAGTGCTTGTTAAAAAAGTAATCCTTCAAACCAGCTCTACTTTCATGCCTAAAGCTGATTTCTGAATTCACTCCTGATCGAACTGTAACTGCTTTCTTTCCAAACTTTCAAAACAAAGGAAATGGAATTCATTTGTTTGTTTTTCCAGGACCACTCTGGTTTTGCTCAGAAAAGACAGAAAACTTGAGAAAATCTGACCAGCCGTTTGTGCACCATTTTGGAAAAACAGAATTACCAGTATCTAAGCAAAATCTTCCAAATGGATCTGCAGTGCAGTTCACGTCTGTTATACAATTCATAGCAAGCAGCTATTGGTGTTTGTTAAATCTCACTTACCTCAGAGCATTAGTTACTTCAGGGACTTTCATGCAAGGGGTAGACTCTAAAACTATTCTCAAAGTAAGCCCTTGGTTCTCAGTCCACACCTTCACTAAACGTTACAAGCTGGATGTTCAGTCTAGAGCAAGAATTGGATTTGCTAAGGCTGTTCTTACTGGCATCATAAGTTTGGAGGGAATACTCCTTCCTTCCTCCATCCTATCTGGTCAGGCTCTGGGAGTTATCCCGGATATTGAGAATAATGCAGGAGTGATCCAAGGAAGATCATAGTGTAACTGTGTGTAGTTAACTCAGCATAATTGTAAATATTTGAATAAATCACTGTTGCAGTACTTGTACTCACCCTCACTCCACCCCTTCTAAAGGTATACCGGTGAAGTTTTACCTTGTGGCTAAGGTTGGGTGTTACCTTCTTTCCTTGTCCAGTCTTAAAACTTCTATGTTCTTAAAATTCACCCTGAATTTAATATTCTCAGGATTCCTAACCCTTCATGAGGAAGTTATTGTGCTGTCCCGCTTATTGTTTAACAGCGCAAGAAAGCTCTGAAATAGTATGAACATACATGTCATATACCAACATGCTGGTGCATACATAGGGCAATCGTATGACTTGCAGGGCAAGAAGGCTGGTTGTGGAGGAAAAGTCCCCTTTGTTGATACTGCAACAGTGATCTATGCAGACATTGTGGTAAGCTACCTACACAATTCTTCTTCTTATAGGTGAAAGTATAATCTTGCCAGTTTATATGACTGCACTGTCTCGAGTTCAATTCTGGAACATGGTGATCATGCTGGTGTGTAATGTGATGATTGGGGAGAGATGGGCGAAGGCTGCCAGCCTAGTCAAATAGAATTTGATATAGAATTCTGGCATTTGTAAATAAATGTAAAATATAGGCATGTTGAGTGTAAAGAATACTGTGAAATGTGGAACTGCAAAGTATGTGACAACATTGCACTCTACTTGCCCAGTGAAGCATGTTGTACCCTTTCATGTTAGAATTCGGCTGTCGGTTGGATGAAGAATTCATGCCCATTGTTTTAAGGCTAAAGTTTGACTAGAATTTAGATGTGGAAGTAGGGTTACCACCTGTCCCTCTTTGCGAGGGACAGTCCCTCTTTGGGCAGTTGTGTCCTGTAAAAAAAAAACTAAAAAAATGGCAAATGTCCTGAGATTTTAGGACAAAAATATTTCCTAAGTTTTCTTTAGTAGTTGCATAAAGTTATTTTATGTCTGAAACATGTAAATGTTACATGAAATAGCATAAGCAACTCAACTGCTACAAGAATAAGCTTTTATTTTGGCAAGAAAATGAAGTTCTGTCCTTTGCACTGGCCGTGGGTATGTTTTATCCTGCAAAATCTCACATTTCTACAAAAAATGTCCCACTTTGGGCATTTGAAAAGGTGGCAACCCTGTGTGGAAGGTGCTTTATTGCTCTAGTTTCTGCTAGCATATACATGTGAAATGTCTTGTATTGTAAGTTTCTGAGGAGGTGTTAGATTGCTAAATAATGCAGTTTGTGGCCTGAGAACTCAGACCAGGTGTTAAGATGATGCAAATTATGTAATTATGGGAGGGCCTTGTAATGTTTAAATACTATTTCTCGCAAGAGACTAGAAACATGGATATCCACTTATCAGCACTCTGCCTTGTGCTCACATGCAAGTCTTGGCACTGTGATCTCTTGTAGGAATAGTTAAAGCGAGTAAAGAATAATTAAGTATTTTTCTTTGAAATAAGAGCTGTCCTACTGTATTACTTTAAGTTTGTGTGATGTGTGAACTCTTGGATATCTCTGTGGTGTAGTAGTTTTGTCTTGTGTTTTAATTATTTATTATTAAATATTCTTAAAACCTTCTACCTCTGGCTGATTTGTGTAGAGATGAGCTCTAGAGTACATTGCATATTTATAGAGGTTATTGTAATAGGCCACTCTAAAGTAAGCCTTGACTGTTAGTCATACTACCATTGGATATTAATATTGCACAGTAATTGGATACCCTTTTAAGGGCCTTTTAGTAGCGGATATTAACTGGGTTTTGGCAGTAATTACTACCGTATAGTCTGGGTAAAGGGGCACAGTTGGAGAATCTGTGTCGGCCTTTCCCAGGAGTGTCTGTGAAGTTGTATAAATGCTCATCTCAAAGTGTGTGTGTTGTCAGCTACTTGGCAGGGACACGAAGCACTGGTTGGACAGAGAGGGTCCTGGAGGTTTTAGCTTGCCCAGTTAGGCTGAGACCTGGACCCTATAGCTGTGCTAGTGGGGAGTCTTATTTGGGACCTGGTGACCAAGGGAGCAACCAGCCCCAGACTGACTGATCTCTGTGTGCACTTAAGGGAAATTGTACTTTACTGTGTGTATTAGTCATCCTTTCCTCTTCTAGGAGACTACCTCCGTGGTGTTAGTGGTGAGGATTGAGGCTCCTTGATTGCTGGGCCAGGGCATGGTTGTCACATGTAGCATTTCACAAAGGCTTACAGTGCAGGACGGTTTTGTGGTTGGTAGACTGTAAACAGGTGCTAACTGGGTGATGGAGAGAGAATGTTGAAGTTCTAGCCAGCCTCTCTATTTTAAGGCTAGGCAGTGGTGGGATTTTGCAGATTGGTTAGTGCTGAATTTAGCTGTCTTGTCATAGCATTGTTCATGCTACCTGGTTACAAAATACACCCAAGGCTGTCATTCTGCTCCCTTTGGGATTCTATTGTAATTCTGTGCTGAATTTGATGTAGCACATTTTCCCTACTTGTAAGAGTTTTGGTGTTTGCAAAATTTTGAAGTCACAAAATAGGGTGTTAGTGTACAGTGAAAATATCTAGGAATTTTTCTTATAGTAGGATAACTTAGAGTAATTTTCCAGACATATGCAACATTCTTCATCATGACCATAACTTGTCTATATCTAATAGAAACAAAATTATAATGCAGTATGCTCTAATGTGATATTGAAAGTGTATTGTAATTCACTGCAAACCAGGCTGCACATTTCCACTCCTTTGAGCCAAATAAGAGCAAAGCTAAAACCTGTAACAATTTTAAAAGAACAGTGCTTTGGCATGCTACCTTCTTAGTTGATGTATATTCATTAAAGCATACTTGATCTGCTTTCTATTCATCAGTAGAAAACCTAGGAGGTGACATTGAAATTCTGAGAAAGACTCTCAAATTTATATTAAATGTTGATAAAAAATTGTCTAATATCTGGTTCTGCTCATTGTGATACTATTCAGGATATAGTTTCAAAAGCAAAGGTACTGAGTTTTTTCTATATATTGGCCATGTCGAAAAATAAATATTTGGACTAGTTGCTGAAAAATTTATTCACCTCTTAAATGTTTACTGGTCCTGTAAGATCATCCAGTACAGTGTTTTTCTTGCATGGGCACTTTAAGTGTATACTAGTCAAGGATTGTATCCTCCTTAGTGCATAGTTTTCACAGGTCTGTAACCAGTAATGCTATGAATAATGCTACCCACCAGTGAGGACATTGTATAGCCCTTCCATATAATGGAAGATTGTTCTGGGATATCATCTCATGAAGACTAAATAGAATAGACAAATCTATCCCTTAAAACCAGAGGAGTTCCTACATACAGTGACAATAAGAAAAGCATTATTTGTGTGATGTAGTCTTAAATCTTTGACACTTTCTACAAATGGGACACGTCTCGTAACAAGATGTACTACTTATGAAGATTTCTTATTACAGTTAGAGCTAAGGGAGTACCCCATTGGTATTTTTTTCTTTCAACAAAATAACTTTTGATAGTTAAAATCTCTTCATATTGCCCCTGTTGTATAATATAATCGTGTTTTCATTAGCAGCTGAATTACTATCAGGTCTGCATAGACATGCTCTTAAAATTTTGTTGCATGTACTTGAGTGACCAAGATGTAGCAAATGTTGGCTTCTGTTAACTTTCTGTAAAATGTACTCATCATATTTTGTGCTGTGTATAGCATACATTCACATACGGTAAATGAAATCAGTAACATTCCAGCAAACTGCATAAAAACTTGGGGTAGGTCCTTTTACAGTACAACTCAACTTGTCTGTATCTGCAGAATGACGTGTCTTATAGCAACAAAGATTTTACTAACCGGTATCACTTCTATTTTAAAAAAAAAAAAAATGCTCAACTTGGACCACATTTTTATTTATTTTTTTTAGTTACCATTTGTTGACCAGGAAAATCTGACTAGGACAGAGCCTGTTTTCAGCGGAGGCCTGGGGAGAAATGCTCCAGACGCAGGTCTTTGGAATGTGGGAGGAAACCGGAGTACCCAGAGGAAACCCACACACACATGGGGAGGACATGCAGACTCCACACAGAAGGGATTCCAGCAGAGAATTGAACTGGAGAACCTCTTGCTGTGAGGCGATGACCTCTGCACCACTGCACTGCCCACTGTGCTCCCCTATTTGTAAATAGTCCTATTATAATAGAGTGTGAAGAAAGTGGAAAGGGTAACACAGTACTATTTTTCAGCTTGTCAGCCCCATTCATTGACCCCCTCCACCAAGCTACATTAACTGTTTAACATTGCTTTTGTAGTGGTCATTTTCTTTCTGACACACCCACCCAAAAAGCTGTAAATCCTTTGAGTTGCGATGGAGCGAAAATGTCACATTAATGTATTTCAGCTTGTTGCTGAGATACGTGCACTGCATGTATTCCAGACAAGTCATAGCAGTGATATTCCTTTGTTATGACAGTCTGCCTTTCATCTTAAAAAATACTGTGTTTTGACTGTTTATCCTTCAGATGTCTGACTGATCAAATTAAAAGAAATAATGGCCATAGGTTCATAGGTAGGTACTGGGCTATCTGCCCGAAGGCATATATTAGCCCAGCCACGTTGTGCGGTATTCACTGCCCCTTTGGTTAGTTCCCTAGGCCCTTGATCTAGCAGCTAGTACCCTTGGCTCCTATCTAGTAGAGCTGTTGGTATGATCCCTGGTGTGAACCTTCTACTACCCATCCACTCGTCAAGGTTCCTCTCGAAGAGTGATAGTGAGGGGCTTTGTCTTATGTAGATCGGGACCTTGTTCCATAGCAAGGGAAGTCTCTGCGAAGGGAATATATCCCTCCAGAATGTTCTATTCATTGTTGTGCTGAGGTTTATATCCCTAGAGCGTGTAGCTCGAGTGGATTTGGTTTTGCTAAGATGGAGCATGTTCAACAGTTCTGGGTTGGACAAGGCTCTGTGTCAGACAGAGATCGCCTCTGAGAAGGCAGTAGGCAATAGAGAAAAGCCTTAGTTTTTTCAATCGTGCTGCATAGGGAAACTGTTTGAGGCCAGTAATCCTCTTAGTGAGGTACCTCTGTGGTCTCTCCAGCTGCTGGAGATGTCCAGCCAGGTACATTCCAATTGGTGCATTGTACTTAATAATGGGTCTGATGAGGGAAGAGTAGAGGGGCACCATTAATTACATCCTTAGATCTTGATGCGAACGCTTTCGTGATCAGATGGGTCACATAGAAGGACCTTCTACCACCTTGGCAACATGGTTATCGAAGGAAAGCTGACTATCTACTTGGGTCCCTAGATCCCTTATTACTACTACAGATTTCAGGGGGTTATCTCCTATGTGGTAGTTCGAGGGTACTTTGTTTTTTCCAAAGGGGATTACTATGCATCTTTTAGCATTTAGCCTGAGACCATGGCTTTGACACCATGCATCAGTCTCATTTAAGACCCTTACTAAGACATTTTATCTCGTGCTGGCATATGAGTACTGCCCTTCTAAAAAGCAACATTGTTTAAATTGCCATCCCATCTCTGATTGCTGCTTGTATTTTTAACACAAAGTAGTAGAAATAATAGCCCACAAAAAAGTATCACTTGTGACATAGGCAAATTTACATTTATATAAAAGCAATCAAACTGTATTCACAAGTTCAGGTTTATAAGCATTATACTTCACATATATTACTATATATCATGTAACCTAAGCAACATTACATAAATTATTCAATTCCTGCCCTTTTTTAAACAAGAAAAATCTTTATTAAACCATCACTTATGACAAATTTACTCATACATTTATATAAATAAAAATGCTTGCAACCAGGATTGTTTTTATCAGAAACCATAGTGACACACCCCCAGTTGCAAACATTATGCATCCGTTATCTACCCAATCATTTTCAGTCAAGGATTACAGAGCTTATTTAAGTCCTGCTTTCTTTTAAACTTCATTCCTCCCCTGTATGTATTCCCACAATTTCCTCCCCTGTATGTATTCCCACAGTTTCCATGTTTATTTTATGTAGTTTGCTCCTACCCTTTATTAAAGATCTCAGTTCCAGTTGTTTTATCTCTGTTGCTATATTCACTATTAGTTTAATTGGTTTAGATTGTGATTTCCATTTTCTAGTTTAGTTTTTTTTTTTTTTGCAGCCACCTTAATTAGACTAGACACAGCAAGGCCTTACCATGTCTGGGCAATTCAGATTCTGTATCATAGCTCAGAAAAATCATCTCCCTCATCACACCGATCTGCCTACCCAGCATCACCAACAGTGCATCGCACAGGGAATCCTTAAAGTCCACCCACTCACTGTACTCCCAGAAAATGTTCCCAATTACCTCTTTCTTCCCCATCACACCTCCAACATTTGCTGTCCACCTGAGGAAATATTCTCTGAGGTCTACTTTGGGTATAAAAGTATGTAAACATTTCCAAGCAAAACATAAGTCTTCTAGATTTTGTTGCATGTTTGGGAGATCTACATATATCCTCTCATTGTTTGTTTGTGAATTGCTTATCTGGTCTTTCTCTCCCCAATCCATTCTAACCTCCTCTGATGGATTCTTATAGTTATCATGCAATGTTTTATATGCTTCACAAATTATTCCTTTTTTAATGGCAGCTTCTCTTTCATAGTCTAATAAAAACTATACCAGTGTTGGTCTTTCATTTAGGACCATCCCCCGCCCCATTTCTTTCTCTTTGCCTTTACTCTGCCTGCCCTATCAAGGATTGATATCTGTCTCTAACCTGCAATCCAAATAGATTGGGAAGACACTAACAATCTTTAATTTTTCCCTCTCTAGTTTATTTGCTCCCAATACTTTAGATCCTTTGCCAGTTTTCTCCAATAAATTCCAGTCCCCTCTTGCCTGTTATCTATATTCCTAATTGCAGTCATCCCTATTGGCAAAATCACCTTTCTCCATTCCCGTATTGGCTTATTTAAGATGCTTTCTGCTGCTTTATAGATATAATAATCTGTATGATTATTGTTCTCCTTAAGGGCCTGCATCCAAAATCCCAGTCTCTCCTTTTTCTTGAGCCCTCTCCCCCCATTTCATCATCCCTTTCCAATTTGAGTTCTAGTTTTCTGCTTGTGTTATGTATAAGGAGCCTTAAGTGTAACTCTGAAATACCCCTTCAAATAAGGCAATCCCAGTCTGCCCAGTTCTACTGGAAGAATCAGCTTGTCCCTGTCGACTCTTGCAGTCTTCCCCTCCCAGATAAAGTCCTTCAGCTCTTTAGTCATTTCTCTTCACAACTACTCTTCTGGTTGATAAAATTGTCTGACCTGTGTATAAGACTAAAGGGACTAAAAACATGTTATCTGCTTGTATCTTACTCTCCATATAACAAAGCTTTCATTTTCTCAGGTTTTGTTTTAGCTTTTGTTTAGTCTCTTCCCACATATCCTTAGCTGCCACACCAGAATTATTTTAATCCATGCTCCTAAATAACTTCATTCTATCATGTCCCCATAAATATGGATATTTTCTCTCCTCCTGCTTGTTGGTCTTCAAATTTTAGAGAATTTCCTCTCAAGAGTTTTTAAATGTTCTGCATCATTGGGACTAGATTTGTCTCACACAACCGCTAAGGAGTGCCTGCAGTTGGGTTATTCTGTCCATCATTAGGCACACTTTGCTGCTTTGTTTGGGGAAGTTGTGCCAATGCCTTCTGAGTTGCTTTTTGTGTAGAATTCATCCAAGTGGCTTGCAGGAGGTGTTTTTAAAGTTTTGTATGCATTTATTATTGCAATATTTTTTTGTCTCCAAGTCCGATTGTGTAGTGAGCTGTCTTAAGACAGCAGTTCATAGCAGCCTTCATGCTTTGTTCCAGTTAAGGGAATAGATTTTTCCTTATCTCCTAAAATAAGAGCTTCAGTCTATCTCTACAATAAAAATCGTGTTTCCCTGCTACTATCTACTAGTGTTAGTGTTTGAACTTCTTCTATGCCTTTTGTTCCTAAAGTTTTCATGAACGAACTGCTGTTGATGTTAAGGGATCTGTAAAAAAAAAAAAAAAACAGTTCCAGGAGTGGAACCTTCTAGTTCTGAATGTGGTTCATTCTGGGACTGTAAACTCCATGTAGGATATCCCCAGGTCCCCTTGTTGACCAACACTTCCCTTTATGGGGAGTTAGCAACACCTCACCAAGGCTTTCGACACCATACACCATTATGGAATTCTAGCTAAACTTACTAAACTAGGTATAAATCCCTACATCACAAGATGGCCTGCCAACTGGCTCACTGACCGAACCCACACTGTAAAAGTTGCAGACTCCAAATCTGACCTCAAATCAGTGACAAGTGGCGTACCACAGGGTTCCGTCCTGTGACCTCTCCTGTTAGCCTGTACTTCAGAGAAATAGATACCAAACACAGAAGGCCTCTGACTAAGTTCGCAGATGACTGCAAACTTGGAGCCATAGTCAAGTCCCCAAATGATGTGGACATCCTACAGAAGGGCCTCACTGAGACAGATGCCTGGTGTCAGAGCCATGGCCTCAAGCTCAATGCCAAAAAGTGCAGTGTCATCCCCTTTTGTAAAAACTCTGTACCCATGAACTACCACAGAGGCAGCAATCTACTTAACACCGAATGTGTGATGAGACCTTGGAACCCAGGTGGACAGTAGTCTCTCCTTTTGATAGTCACATCGCCACATTAGTCAGGAAGTCCTTCTACATAGCACACCTCATCATAAAAGGGTTCTCATCCAGGAAAAAGAGGTCATTGTTCCCTTCTACTCATCACTCATTAGACCCATTATAGAGTACAACGCCCCTTTTGGAATGTACCTCACAAGACCTCTGCAGCAGCTGGAAAGGCCACAGAAATACCTCACAAAGAGGATTACTGGCCTCAAACAAATGCCCTACACTGACCGCCTCAAAAAACTCCAGCTTTACTTCGTAGCATATCGCCTACTCAGAGGTGATCTCTGCCTAACATATAAAGCTAGGTCAAACCCAGAGCTGTTGGACATGCTACACCTAAAGAAATCCCAATCCCTCCGAGCTACACACTCTAGGGACCTAAACCTTGTCACCACAATAAACAGGACATGCTGGAGGGATAGATTCCTGTCCCAGAGGCTTCCTATACTCTGGAACAAGCTACCCATCTATATCTAGCAAAATTCTTCATTAGCACTCTTCAAGAAAAATCTTGAGTGGATGGAAAATAGGAAATACACCCCGGGGATCACTTCTGTGTTTCTGCTGGACAGTGGCACAGGAAAATAGCTTTCTTGGGTGGCGTAAGCTATGGAACCTTGCTGGCTAGGCTTGCGTAGGCCCTTGGGCCACTAGCCTAGTACCTACCTATGAACTGTTCTAAAGGTCAAAGGTAAGAGTTCTAGGGTACTTCACTGTCCCTTTAACTTGGGGTTGAGGGAAGCCTGCTTTGTCAGCTTAAGCTTTTTTGCATGTACTGCTGTCACCTGCTTTGAGAGCATGAGGAGCCCACCATAGAAGAAGTAAGAGTAGCACTAAGGAAAATTAAGACAGGGAAAGCAGAAGGCAGATATGATGGATCCTGAGTGAGATAGGGGAGAAATGGTTCTTAAGGGTACTCGTAGCAGTGTGGAGAAAGTATATTCCGGAAGACTGGAGAATAAGCATACTTGTGCCAGTGTACAGGAACAAAGGGGACATTACAGTTGTGGGCAGTACAGAGGTAAGAAACTCCAGTCTTGTTGCATGACAGATTTGGAGAGGGTGAATAAATGCATACATATGGTAGTAGAAAGTAAGATGGCAGATGAGCAATTTAGATCAGGATGCAGGATAACTGACCAGATGTTTGCAGTGAGACAGATGGTTAAGAAGCTAGAGATGAGGAAAGAGTCCAACTTGGACATTCCTAGACTTGGAGAAAACATATAACAAGGTCCCAAAAAAGCTGATTTGGGCAGTACTGTGTTGGTTCAAAGTCCCAGAAACATTAGTTGAATTAGTGCAGGGTTATGTCCAAGGACCCAGTGATGCCAGTACAAGCAATGTTCAGTCTCGGAGGAGTTCCTAGTAGGAATAGGTGTACATCAGGGTTCCGTTCTGAGCCCACTGCTGTCCATACTGGTGATGGACTACATTAGCAAACCGGTTGGAAGGAACAGATCAACAAACCTTACTGTATGCAGGCAATGTGGCACTACATGCAGACTCTGAGCAAGAACTTCAGTAAAGGATAGGGGAATGAAATGCAAAACTTGAAGGCACATGGGATGAGACCAAGTGCAGATAGTGGTGTGATGTCAGCAAATTGGGGAAATCAGAAGACGCTGACAATTGAGATAGAAGGGAAAACAGTGGAACAGGTTAACAGCTTCAAGTATGTGGGAAGGGTGGTTTAGGAGAAGGTAAGTATGAATGAAGAGGTGAAAGCTAGAATCAGAGGGGCTGCAGCCAACTAACGTGGAGTCAGGTGAATTGTATGATGGAAAAATGCTAAAGAAACTGAAAAGTAAGATGTACAAAACCAAGGCAGAGGAGATGAAGCTAGAGCTGATGGAAATTAAGTGCCTGAGATGGGTGGTAGGATGCACACTGTGGAACAGACAAGAGGATGTAAGAGCAGAAGTCATAGTAGCCCCAATTGCAGAAAAGATCAGAGAACAGATTACGATGGTTCAGCCACATGTGCAGAAAAGCAGAAGACAGTCTTGTGAAGATGATTTGGGACAGACAAGAAGGTAAGAGGAAGCGAGGGCATCCAGCAAAAGAAGGTGGATAGATATGTGAGAAGATCTAGGACAGTCAGGCATGAGCATTGAAGAAGGCAGGAGTGTAGCATTGTATCGAGAGATGGCAACAGTTAACTTAACACCCTGACCCCATGGAGAAAAACTGGGAAATGTCACCTGCTGCTGTCATAGCTGATGCGTATCCTGGTTCTCCAGTGCCAGTTTCTCTTGTTACACCTCTTAGGACTCTGGTATCTGATGTTGCATCATAGTGTTGTAAGCTGATGCAGGAGTGTGTCTACCGAGTGGCAGAGCCAATGCCCGTTTCTGGAGCCAGATTTTTGTGCACTTTTACTTCATTATTCTGATGCCAGTTTCTCCAGCATTGCTGTCACTGGTGCTGACAGCTAGTACTAGTTCCCTAGGTTCTTTCTATAGCTGACTAGGTTTTACACTTATTTCCATTTCTTTGTTCTCTTAGGTAGCCTGTTTATATCACAGCAAATCTTATGATCAGATGTAAGTTAGCAAGTTTGGGGTATTTTAAACCACGTATGTTCACTTGTATAGCTGCTGTCACCAGAGTATCTCTCATTGAATGTAGCACTATAATGTGTTTAAGTGCAGTAGCTTATTTTCTTTTTGGTGTCCTGCTGATGATTAGCCCCTCCCCAGTGATCTGTTGGCCTGTTCCTCTTTGGGCAGGAGCCTTTCCAGCTCATTCATTGCTTTTGAGATGACAGTTGATAAGGACTGTCACTGTGGCAGCCATTAGATCTTAGTCATGTCACTGTGGCAGCCATTAGATCTTAGTCACATAGCCCATCCCCCTGGTGGCTGATGTGGGTGCCATGGTATCACAGAGGCCTTCTGCACTCTCCCATTTATATGTGTGTTTTTCTACAGACACACACACACAGACACACAACTGAGAGATGCCCCTCACTGGCTTGGAAAAACCTAGCCCACATCACCTTTGTCAATGGCCGCTATGACCTACAAGCATCTCCTTAGAAAACAGATCAGCCAACTGAGCAAACGGTGTTCCCTCGCCTAGCATGAGTGAACCAGTATTAGCAGCTCCCCCCCCCCCCCACCCACCCACCTCTCTTCCATCACCCAATTCACTGTTTGAACTTGGATCTAGCTGGGTCTCACTCTGGGGGGGGGGGGGGGTTCTACCCTCACCATCAGGTGCAGCAGCTGCTTAACAGCTGATTTTTTTTTTTTTTTTTCTTCATTTGTTGCTTGGAAGGCAGCTATGACTCATTAGGCAAGGTGCATTTTAAACACTGGCTTTTAGTATAACTGTTGACACCAATTGATGTATTAATTACTCGTTTAAAATTAATAGAAAATCTCATTCGTATTTCAGAACTGCTTTTAATTTTGCTGCTTGATGCATAATGCCTCTTTTTACATTGCTAATGTTGCTTTTGAGTCATGCAGGCACACTTAGGGGAATTTATTGGATGACTAAAGAATCCCCGTGTTTAAACCCAAACGGATCTTTTGGTAGGTGTAGTTGACTCATTTAAAATTGTGTAGCAAGCATCCATTTTCTTAATATGCATGCTCACCCATTTGCTCTGTTCTTTCATTCCTGCCTTTTATCTATTCTTGTTCTCGGTCCTCTCTCTGTTTTTGTGCTTCATACTATCTCGAATCCCTACTTCACCTTTCTTTGTGAGCCCCTGTTATCCTTTTAGTTAGTCCATTAACACATCTGCTGCTTCCTCATTACCTCCCCTAATTAGTCCTGTTTTTAACCCTTAAGTTTTTTGTTCCAGTGGTTTTTCTCCTAAAAGTCTAGTATTGCTTACCTTTATTAGCTTCACCTTCACATTATTGTACTTGTGTTTTTGAGACAGTCCAGCAAAATGTTGTGTGTATCCAACAGATATATTTGAGTAATGGCATAGGCTATTGATTCCCCATTATGCTGAATTGGATAGAAGGGGTAATCTGAATGAATGTGTTATTTTCCCATGACCTTTTGATAAAACTGGTAATCTGAAAGTGAATGAATGTACCACCTTAGAGTCACTATTTGAATAGTGTGTACTTTTGCACCTTTGTAATGATTTTATATTTAATGCCTTGTGACTTGGTCAGAGGTTCTCGGACTAATGCAACCACTAACAATTTTTTTAATCTGTCAACAATTACAGCTGAGGGTGCCTTGAGACTCTTGTTGGATGTTACTGTTGGACATAAAGGATAAAGATGAGCTTCTGCACTTTGAAAGCTATAGAATATTTTGTTTACAAATTGATGAAAACCCTAAAGTTATAGCTTTTAGTGAAAGCCTCCCATAGATTATTTTTTTTTAAAAAGTAGTCAGTGTAGCAGTTTATTTTTATCTGTAAATGTAAAATCACAAATATTAAAAAAAAAAGTATTACTGAGTTGTTAGATTGGGCATTGATTTACTTCTGTGCTGAGCTGTTGGTTTAAGTGGATGTAGGAATGCTTACCGCTACTTATCTTTCATAGCCTGTGAGCAGTGTTTGTTAGGCTTCATTGCCTGTTGAATGAGTTTTTAGTGAATG
Organism: Protopterus annectens; assembly: GCF_019279795.1. Lineage (NCBI taxonomy): Eukaryota > Metazoa > Chordata > Ceratodontiformes > Protopteridae > Protopterus > Protopterus annectens. Next base: position 168,463,122 of record NC_056732.1, read on the forward strand.
GTTCATTACCTAATGGGTGACCTTATGACTTTATGACATGTTAAAGAGTAGTTAACATGGCATGCACCAGTGAAACTAGCTTCTGTTGCCAGCTGAGGTTAGCAGACCAGAAGGGTCTATAGCAGAGTTCTGGCATGATTATTTTGAGTTACTTCAGTTAAATGTGGCATTGTTGTCTCAGAAGGAATTTGATGTCTTCTGCACCCAAGGCATACATTAAATTTACATATTGTACTGTCTAGTTACTGCTGTTAAAGAATAAATGTGAACGGAGCATAGTGCTTAACTGTTTTAATTTTATTTAAATGTGTTTACTGGGGTAGAACACTGATCAAACAATGACCAATTTATAGACCCAGCCTGGGTTACATCGTAATGCAACAAAACAATGAACAATGTACTAATAATGATTTACATTTATGAGTAAGCACAGACAAAACTGTATACACAGAAGATTTAACAAAACAGATGTATGTGATGTTTTATATACTTGGAATAGTAAAGGGAGAAGAGAGTTACAGAAGTAGAAGTGCTGGAGAATATTGGTAGTAACAGGTGTGAGCTGTTGTAATGCCAAATGCGATGGAGTGAAATTGCCTTGAACCGGAAGTTCCATTTCCTTGCTTTTTATTTATATCGTCTAGTAAGTGGGGGAGATTTACCACCTAGTTCCTAGGTAACAGTGGTTTGCTTCATATCCATTTAAAGACATCAGACAATCAAACCTAATTTTCGAATATATTAAGGTTTCAGCAGCAAACTGTCTGACATGGATTATGCTCTGTATTGAATTCATTTCTTTACACAAAGTGGGAGTACATTTTGCTAGAAGCATGGCTATTTTTGCTGCCTTTTCCTTGGCTTGCAATTTGCTTTTGTTTGTGAAGCATCTGTATTATTTAAGGTAAATGCCTTCACTAAACATAAGCTGGATTTTATACCCGAAAGCTAGAAGGGTCTGCAGTCACATTTTTCAGGTCATATTCTGTTATGCGAGGCATCCACTTAAACTTTAGATTTATGGTTTATTATTTACACCCAGCTGTGCAGACTTTGAGGGCAAGGGTGACAAAATTTATATTCCTTTAATAGTAAGTAACTTGAGTCAGCATTGTCTTTGTGTTCAAAATACCTAACCACCAACTCTCATATTTCATTTAAGCTGGAACTTTTATTGATGTAAGTTCGTAGGTGATCTCTAGGCTAATGGCACAAGAGCCTTTACAAGCCCAGCCAGTAATACCCAGGATATGCCAGTATTATACCTTAATTTTCCAGGTATGGGATGAGGTAGTATCAAGGTAGTGTTTTTTTGGGTGATGGAGCCCAGAGTCATTTTACAGACTGCTTCTGTCCATAAGAGACATTGGGTAGTACTCCAGGAGTGAATTTACAGTTCCCAATCCTTTTTATCGAAATTCTTTGAGTGTGGTTTTATGAAGATGGTAAGTTTTATTCCATAGAGAAAGTAGCTTTTGGGATACAAATCTTCTCTAGCAAGTTCTGTTAGTCATCAATAAGGTTCAGATCCATGAAACATGTAACCCTCGTATAATTTTTCTTGCTGATATGTAGCATTTTTATCAGGGCTGGATCAGTGTGTGCCTTGTAGGTCAGGCATAAGTAACTTCTCATTTAAAATGATATAAGATGGAATAAAGGGATAGGGTCTTCAGCTTGTCCAAGTAAGATGTGTTTATTATAGATATATATATATATATATATATATATATGTATATATATATATATATATATATATATATATATATATATATATATATAAAACTTTTTTTTTTTTTTTTTTTTTTTAGTAAGAAACCTCTGGGGCGCTCCAGTTTGTGCAAGTGCCTGGTTAGGTACATGTAGGAGTGAGCATTGTACTCTAGTATGGGCCTGATGAGGGCCAAGTACAATGGCACTGTGACTTTTTTGAACTTCATGCCATGTTTTTACTTGAGTTCAACCACACAAGGATTTCCGCACTACTGTAGCTACCTTGTGGTCAAAATTTAGGTTACTGTCTGTGTTCCTAGGTCCCTCACCACTGTCTTCTTTTAGAGGTATGCTATAAATCAGGGAAATGTGATGTATCAAAAGATACAATTGTATTTTTTTAGCATTTACTTTCAGACCAAGGTTCTGGCACCAGTCATTTGTCACTTTTAGATCTGTTTAGAGGATGTCAGTATCATTTCAGAATTCATTGAGTGCTCCCAGCTTACAATCGTTGGTGAACTTGGTGAGCCAGAGACCCCCAACATTCTGCTTTATTTCAGAGAAGCATATACCAAACAGGAGGGGTCCCAACAGTGAGCCTTTGTGGGGCACCCTTAGTAAAAGGTTTCTTATTGGAAGTGGATTTGCCTATTCAGACATGTGTCCTGTCAGTGAGGCAGTTTGCTAGCCATCTGATGATGTAGGGGATTATGCTTAATTGAGTAAGTTTATCTATGATCCCTGAGTGGAGGATTGTGTTGAAAGCTTTAGCCAGGTCTTGATAAGCTGTGTGCTGTTTTACCCTTATCCATGGCTATGGTGACTCTCAAGTCCACCAGTTCGAGCAGGCAAGACCTCCCCATGGCAAAGCCAAATTGGGTTTGGTCCAGTGTTTGGAGATTTGTGTTATTGATGAAGTCCACAATTCTCTATGGCTTTGCAGATGAGATTGGTGAAACTTGGTGTATGGTTCCCTGGGTCAATTGATGCCCCCTCCCCCATCATGAAGAGGGATGACTGTTGCAGTCCTCCATTCCTCCGGAACAAAGCCCGCCTGGAGGCTCTGGTTAGAGGGTTTCTAGAGGTCCTGACAGATTCTGTTTCTAAGCTGTTTAAGAAGCATCCTAGAATGTTGTTGGGACCCATGGAGGCTGTATTTTTGGCTTTAGAGAGTGCAGTTAAGGACATGTTCCCTTATAATAACCGGTTGGAGTGTAAAGCTCTACGTGCATCAATCACCCCAGGTGGGACCTAGACCCACAATCCCTGGCTTAAGTGGCTAGTGCCTGATGGGTCTAGGGTAAATGTATTGCTTGCATGTGAATGAAGTAGAGTTTTGTTTAAATGACTGCATCCATGGTTAGCTGTGATTAGTTGGGTATGTGGAAATTGGCTGCTGGTAAGAATGTGTTTCATAGAGGTTGCACTTAGAGTATTGTAGCTTTTGCTGTCTAGATGACTTGAGTGGCTTCTTGAGAGAAGACTAATATTGATACCACAGCAGTATGTATGGGGCCTCAACAGTTGTCTCCGTTTACTAGGTAGGGGGAATAGTGTGCAGATGTTCTTTGTGTTTCACTGTTGCAGTCATTACATTTGGGTAATCGTCTGGCAGGTTGCCCTCAGTCGGCCTGAATAACAAAGTCTTGGGTCCTGTGTCGGTTGCTGTCCCTTCTTCCATGACGTGAGGTCGTCAGGGGTATAAAACATGAAGCCGATGCCATTTTCATCGGTCTTTCTTGCCGCCTGGTGCCTGAAGCAGAAGCAGTTCACAAGTGCTGGTCGGTGGACTCCTGAAATTTTTCATTTTTGAGTTTCGGAACTGAAGTCTTCTTACTAAAGCTAAGTACCCCGTTGGGTAAACTTTTTCTTGCTCCTTACCGATGTTAGTAAAAGTTTAATAATTGTATTACTTGTGGGAAGCAAATACCTCATAAGGATTTTCATTTGTACTGCATTCCTTGTCTAGGCCCTGACCACAACGTGCCTTGCTGTCGGTTTTGTGCTAAATTTAACCAACGCACTATTAATTGTCTGTATATTTTTGCATTGAAATATTTTGGCTCAAGATTTAACTATCAAGAAATGTTGTCGGCTAGCAATCAGACTACTGGAATTCACAAAAAAATGCAAAGAAAACGAGACCGTCTAGGTCCAAAACCGACTACAAAGCTTCTCCTAAGCCAGTTGCCGGTTCGCCGGTACTCAGGCGTTTTCACAGCCCCTGTTACCCGCTACTTTTGATTCGCAGGCCTCTACTGAGACCCATTTAGAGTCCTGTATGCCGTGAGACACTTCATGTATTGAACCCGCGGATGTCTCTCCCTTAGATGGGTCCAGAACTGCTGAGCAGGCACCGGCTTCTGAGGGTGTTTTCAGGCCTAAAGATATGTATATTAAACAGACGCCATCCTCAAAAACAAGGCCAAAACCTACTTCTATGTCTAAATAAACTGATGCATAGGCCACGTGCTCAGGCCCCTATGTCTAAAAAACAAATTATCAAAATGGCTGAGGATTTAATTACCTTGATCAGGGGTTCCCAACCCCCTCCTGCTAAGAGGCCTAGGCGAGGTACTGATTATGAATCTTCAGATCAGGTTTCCATTTCTTCTGATTCCTCTTCTGATCAGGAATTATCTATTCCACCTTTATGAGGACTCTGATGCAAAAGAATCCATCCCTTCTGCTTCTCCTTCTGAGGATTTTTCTTTTGGAGAAACTTTGCATACCTTAAAGGAACATTTTCATTGGGAGAGTCAGGATTTTTCAGAATCCAAAAAGAGGCTTAGGGATTTCCTTCTTCCTCAGCATAGGCCTTTGGCTATACTTCCTGTTTTAGATATTGTTGATGTTTTCTCAAAATCCAGCATGGCTCCAGACTCCCTGACTCCGGCTCCTAGTAAGCCAGACTGATATTACAGGGTTCCTGACGCCCACAAATTTCTTTTTAAAAACCCTACTGCTGACCCTGAAACTATTTCTCAGGGTCCCAAGGGAGTTAAGGCTTCTACTGCTAAAAATCCTACCCCTTCTGATAGAGACTCCAGGGCGCTGGATAAATGAGCTAAGGTGGTTTACACATCTGCAACCCTGGCAGTCAGGGCTTTAAACTGTCAATTTCATATGCTTAAATATCAGCAGCATGTCATGGGCTTACTTAAACAGAAAATGTTGATTTCTGACTGTGTGGAAAATAGTTTACAGGATTTATTGCATTCAGCTGAACAAGTTGGAAAGCATACTTTGCAATGTGGTTTTGATTCCTTGGAGGCCTCTTGCAGGGCTGCTGTAACTGGATCTGTGTTAAGAAGGCGTGCTTGGCTCAAGGAGCAAAATCTGCCTGATCATGTTAAAGCAAAATTTTTGGATGCTCCTTTACAACAGGACAGTCTGTTAATAAGGCAGAAGTAGTTTTGAAAAAGATGGAAGACCAAGCTAAATCTATGCAAACTGGTAAAGATTTCTTACAAGTGCATCCGCCTAGGTTCAGTAGGCACTGGCCTACTAAGAATTGGTCCTTTCTAGTACCCACAAGAGCCACTCAGGTCAAACCCAGACACTCCAAAGGCTCCAGGTTTCAACAAAAACCATGGGGTGCCTCCACCTCCAAATCTACACCCCCCCCCCCCCCCCACGGTAAACAGTCTCAATGACTTTTCTATGCCATTTCCAAGCACTTACGTTTTGGCAGCCCCTTTGGGGGGAAAACTAGCACTTCATGCACAAAATTGGCATCTAATTACCCAGGACAAGTGGGTTTTAAATATAGTATCCCAGGGATACAGATTTCATTTCCACACGTTGCCAATTCCAAACGGATGGCCGGATATGCCTCCAAATCACTGGGCAGAGGCCCAGAAACAAGTTATGTCCCTCATGGATATGGAGGCTATTCAGCCAGTACCAGCAAAGGAGAAAGGACAAGGTTTTTATTCGAGACTTTTCCTGGTACTCGGAAAAGACAAATCATGGCGTCCAATTCTGGACTTATCCATTCTAAATGCTTTCCCGGACATTCCAAAATTCAAGATGCTGACTCTACAACAGTTACTGCCTATGCTAGGCAAGGATGCCTGGTTGGTAACTCTAGACTTAAGAGGCTTACCTGCATATCCCAATCAGGGAATCTTGTAGAAGATACCTCTGCTTCAAACCAGGCTGTTTGTATTACCAGTTCTCTGCACTGCTCTTTGGCTTATCTACTGCGCCCAGGGTCTTCACAAAGTGCCTGGCACCAGTAACTGCATTTTGCAGACAAAGAAACATTCAAATTTATCCTTATCTGGACGATTGTCTAATTCAGGCAGAAAACAAGGACACTCTTCTACAGCATCTGGTGTTTGTAAAAAGGCTTCTAACTTGCCTAGGGTACACCATAAACGAAAAGAAATCACAACTGGTACCCTCTCAAAAAATTACATTCCTGGGTGCAAGCTTGAATACAGCTGCCCAGATGGCTTACCTCACACCATACAAATCCAGTTGATGACTTACTTCAAACAAGTGGCCACAAAAACCCAGTTATCTGTAAGACAGATTCTGCAGGCCTTGGGGTTCATGGCTTCCTGCATTCTTCTAATTCCATATGCAAGACTGCATATGAGGTAACTTCAATGGTACCTAAAAAGCTTATGGAGTCAACATTGTTGCAGCCTGGAAACCATGATTCCTATCATTCCTTGCCTGCAGCAAGAGTTCCTATGGTGGGCAGAGGCCTGTCACCAAAACAAGGGACTGTCATTCATTCCACCCCCTGCCACCCAATCCCTGACTACAGATGCATCAGACTATGCTTGGGGGGGGGGGGGCGCATCTGGCAGGGAGATGCATTCAGGGCAAATAGAGCCCAAATCAAATGCACCTGCATATCAACCAGAAAGAGATGGTAGCTGTACAGAATGCTCTGACAGCTTTCAAGGACTTGCTTCATCCAGGACAACTACTGATTTAAAGATGGACAATACCAGTGTCATGTGGTACATAAACAAGCAGGGGGGGTACCCATTCCTACCCCCTTTGCAGACTAACCGTGGCCTTGTGGAACACAGCCTTGTCTTACCAAATACATCTAAAAGCTCAATTCCTGCCAGGAAAGCAAAATACTCTGGCAGACGAACTAAGCAGAAATCTTATGGACCCACACGAATGGAAACTGGATCCTTAAATCTTCAGCATGTTAACACACAAATGGGGGAGCCCAGACATAGATCTGTTTGCTTAAAACTCTGTTGGACAAATTCTGCACAAGAATCAATCACAAAAAAGCTTGGAAAGTGGATGCTGTATCATTCAGCTGGAAAAACCTGTCAGTCTGTGCTTTTCCCCCCTCTGCCTCTGCTCTCCAAGGTATTACCAAGTCAGACAGGAAAAAAACAAAAATGATTCTGATTGCTCCAGACTGGCCTTGCCAACACTGGTACCCACTCCTACGCAATATGTCGTACCTGCCTCAGGCACCTTATCTACTGTCTCAGCAGAACTTTCAAATTCTACACACACTGCTCCAAACTCTGAATCTCACAGCCTGGCTAATCCACTAATTTCACCAGTTACATCTCAGCAAACCTGTGATGGATGTCATTTTAGAAGGCCTAGCACTAGAAAATCTTAGCTGATAAATGGAAAAGATTCTGTGCCTGGAACCAATCGCAAGGAATAAGCACAGCAATACCCAGTATTCCTCAGATTCTGCAATATTTAACGGAGATGCTTCACAAGGGCCTATCTTTCTCTTCCATAAAAATTCACACCTCCGCCATTTCAGCTCATTACAACACAGAGCCTCCCCTCTTTTCTCATCCCCTGCTAAACCAGTATCTTAGAGGGGCCAAAAATTTAAGACTTCCTAGGAGAGCACCAACTCCTGCATGGGACCTCAATTTTGTGTTGGAAAAACTCACCCTGCCTCCTTTTTTGCCAGCTGCTACTGCGGGCATAAAATTTCTCTCTCGGAAGACCGCTTTTCTTTTAGCAGTCACTTCAGCTAGAAGGATCTCAGAATTACATGCTCTCATGGCAGCAGAGCCTTTTATTATTTTCTACCCAGACAGGGTAGTGCTCAGGACCAGTCCACCCTTTTATGCCTAAAGTGGTATCCAGTGTGGCTCTTAATCAGACCATTCATCAGCCAAGGGGGAGCGGATTCTACATTCATCGGATGTACACAGGCAACTAAGATTCTACTTGAACAGGACAAAATCTCTAAAAATCTGAGCAACTGCTGGTGGCATTTGCTGCAAGGGCAGAGGGAAAGGCTATCTCGAAGCAGACCGTTTCAAAATGGATAAGCCATTGTATTAGTTTCTGCTACGTGCATCATGGTATACCTGTCCCCAAGGGGATCAGATCCCATTCCACCAGGGCTGCATCTACGTCTGCAGTGTCTGAGGGGTTCCTACCAGAGACTTTCTAGAAGCTGCTACCTGGAGCTCAGTTCATACATTCACCAAGCATTACCATTTACACCTCTTCTCTAAATCCAGAGCAGGCTTTGCCACTGCTGTCCTGCAGGGCCTTATAGCTCTCCTAATGTTGTATAATTCCATCCTCCCAACCATAGCTTTGGGATTCTACCCAAATGTAATGACTGCAACAGTGAAACACGAAGAACATAGTACATTTGTGTACATTTACCATAAATGTAGATGTTAGTGTATTCACTGTTGCAGTCCTGATTACCCACCCGCCAAGCCCCTTATTTTTCTCTTTTTGTACCTCTTCTTTCTGTTAATATATATATCTCTCCATTTGAGGGGCACCTGACATCTGGGATGGCGATGGCTGCATATTTTATACCCCTGACGACTGGACGTCATGGAAGAAGGGACAGCAACCGACGCAGGACCCAAGACTTTGTTATTCAGGCTGACTGAGGGCAACCTGCCAGCAGATTACCCAAATGTAATGACTGCAACAGTGCATACACTCCAACATCTACATTTATGGTAAGTGTACACAACTGTACTATTTTCTTAAACATGTTCCATTAATTACATGTGTATATATTAACTCATCAACCCCCTCCACCCATTACTTCTACATGGGGCCAGGGCATCCTTTTACTGAAAGGTTACCCCTTAAAGGTTTGTCTTTATGATGTCCTTCCATATCACTGTTGCAGTATTCGGAACAGAAGAGATCACCTGCCAAGGATAGCCCAATGTCTGACCAGTATACCAAAGCTTTTAGCACTTATAGGTACCGTATGTCGCACGTACTTTCCCCGCATAGGACATAAAGGTGACATATGGGTGTGCACACGCAGAACGTCTTTGCCACCATTCTGAATGCTGTCATCATATGTCAATCTGAACTCCTTTCTTCTGTGCTGGTTACTGAGCTATTTTTCAGTTAAGAAGATACCCCAATGGGGCACTTGCCTTCTCTCTTGTTTAGTATTGACTGGTTTCATGTCATCCATTTAAGGGAACATGTCAGTGGAGGAGGTGGCTTCCCCCTAAAGACTATCATGACTAGTGTGTCTTCTGTCTCGGCGCTTCCCACAACCATGCGCAGTGTTCTGTCTGCCAAGCTTTTGTTTCCAAGATGGTATGTAGTCATCTGTTCCTCCATATCTATTTGTCTTGAAAACCAACATCTTAAGCTGTTGGCTCAAGGTGCTGTGCCGGAGTCTTCCCATCCCGACAGTCAGCCGTTAGCCAAGGAGGAGGCCAAAAAAACTTAGGTCTGATGTGGTTGTTGTCCAGCCTCCCCTTGACATTTCTCTTGAGGCTAGTGAAAGTCTGGAGGATCATTTTTTAGTTACTTTGGATTCCTCTGCCGGCACCCTATTGGAAGCTGGCACAGGTCTGATTTTTCACTTTTCCTTGGAGGCTTTACAGACGTCTGCTCCAGACATTATGGGGGCACCTCTGCTGAATATAACAGAGGAGGATTCTGCAAATCTTGGTGAGGGAGGAGATCCCTACTATGCGTATTGATTGTTGCCAAGGGTCTGTCCCTCCTAGGGTGTTTTGTGCAGATGTCCCGCAGAAAAAAAAAAGATAACCGAACATATTTTCCCTGCAGTTAAGGATCCCCACTGAGAATGACAGGATTTTATTCTGGTTGCTTAATGCTATAATGGCATTAAAGCCACCTCAAGAGGTGTCTGTGCTTGCCCCTTCCTGGTCTTCCACGCCTCTTAAAAGATCTAGGGAACTAGATTTCTCTGAGGATCAGGATTTGGGGGGAAGAGTCCTTGGCCTACTCTACGCAAGTCCCTTCCCCCTTGGACTGTGTCTCAGAGTAAGAGGATTCTGTTAGTCCAGATTCCCCTTTAGAGGGACTTTCCTTTGGGGACACTGTATGATGGAATTGTTTAGGTGGGATTGATGTCAAGTTTCTGATATCCAGAAAAAGTATTATGAGCTCCTTCAGATGGATTCTCCCAAGGCTTCTGCTGTTCTTCCAGCTCTGGTTGCCCTCCTGGATACCTTTTCAGCAGCTTCTGTGGCCCCTGATTCTCAGCCCCCAACTCCCAAGAAACCCTTTAGACTATATAACGTGACTAATGAATATAAATTTCTGTATAAATGCCCTTTTTGATGCTCCTTTCTGTAGTGTCGGTCTCTTCTGACAAGCCCTCCAGGCTATTGCCCTCTACCAAGCTGCTTTCTTTAGACACTAAAAGTAGAGCCTTGGAGAGGTTAAAGAAAAAGTTTTATACTGCTGCCAGTTTCTTTTAGGGCCATTAACTACCAGACTAGCACGACCAGGTATGTTTTCGCCCTCCTTTGTTCCTCAAGTAATGTCCAATCTTCATGACTAAGGGGAAGGTTTCTGCCTGTTCCTTGTTGGGTTCCACCTCTCAAGTTGCTAGCCACTCTTAAATGCAGCTGATGCTTCCTCCAGGACTACTGCATTTGGTTCTGTTATGAGGCATTATTCCTGGCTTCGTCTTTAGGCTTTGCCTGATGACATTAAGGCGAAACTACTTTGCCTGATGACATTAAGGTGAAACTAATGGCTGTTCATTTGAATAATAAAAAAATCTTTTTGGTGCTGTCGCTGAACTTTGTCTCTTCAGGATAAGGGCAAAGCCTTGCAGGACTTGAAACATTTTTGTTTCTCCTATTCCAATTTTTGAGGAATTACCCCTCACAATCTGCTTTTCACAGGTCATTTCACCCTCCTTAAAAAGACTAAAAGGGTTGTAGATGTTTGCTTCCTGCTAAGTCTTCACACCCCTACTTCCAAGAAACTACTTTTCAGGATAAGTCAGGCTCCATTTGAGAATTTGCTTCCCTTTTCCCTTGGCTTGGTTCCCTTATTCCTTTCTTTTTTTTCTTTCTGTCTCTTCCAAATTGGTTAAGAATCACAACAGATTGTTGGGTTCTCTCCATTATCCGCCAGCGATATTTCATGGTTTATCCAAATAGGTAAACACACCAAAAGCAGATAATTCAAAAGTAAAAAAGGTGTAGTAAAAGAACAGTAGAAAATAGAATACCTCACTCTTGGTAAAGGAACCAAACAAGTACAAAAATAAATGTAGAAGTAAATAAACACGTAGGTTCCAAACACAGCAATCCTTTAATGAAACAATGACAAGGTACACGCTTTCACGGGTCTTACTCCGCTTCTTCAGACCAACATAAAATATGCAGCAACAAGCAAAGTATTTAAATATACAACAGCCAATGAAAATAAGGTTGTAATTAACTACTTTAGGTCTGCATTAATATAGGGATCCAATATGCACTAAGCCAATGCTCACCTGAAAAAATGTCTAAAGAATAACATAAAGTCAAGTTAAAAAATGACTATATAGCATAGTGATACTATATAAAACCTATAAAGAATATATGTATATAAAACCTACATATATAAAAATGACAAGTTATATAGAAAATACATAAAAAGTCATTAAATATCATGACTAAAAAGAACTTGGTGATTCAGAGCTCTAGCTTTGAGGAAATGTTTGACATCCCCTACTATTTAATCCTGGGGGCTTGTCAGCTTGAAACTGTGAAATCCATTTCTGTTCTAATGCTTCTGTCTTATTGTTGAGGTCACCACCTGTAATACTAACATGCAAGAGTTCTAAAGCAAAACTTAAACTTGCGGTTAAGGGCCTTCATTAGCTACATGCATTGCCAAAGCATTAGTCTTTTTGGCATTTCTGATATCTCTGAGATGTTCCAAAATCCTGTCTTTGAAGGCTCTATTGGTCTTGCCTATGTAGTATGAAAAACAAACTGTACAGAAGCAAAAGTATACCAAGTTCTTGGTATGACAATTTGCATAGAGTGGTATCAATCTTGAACTCAAGTTGTGGATGTGAAAAATGACCCCCACCATGTATACACACACATGCCATACACCTTCTGCAGGCATATGTACCCTTTCTATCAGACAGAACTTTGGTACTAGGATTCAAGGGTCTATAGCATAACTGAGTTTTAAGGGATTTATTATTTCTAAAAGTAAAGTCCGGTTTATTCCGTAACACACCATTTAGTTCTGGTACAGTTAATAAGATGTCCCAGTTCATTCTAATGACATCGCATACCATGCCAGTGTTGCTTGTCCAAGGCATTCTAACCTTTGTGTTAACACTGTTAGTGCAGCCCTGATTGTTAACATCATATAACTTTTCTGTAGAAGGTCGATTCAAGGTACAATTAAAATAGGGTCTACACGGACCGGAGTTCTGCTGTGGCGACCCCTAACCGGGAAAAGCCAAAAGACAAACCAACAACCTGCCCATCCTCTCCAAACAACAGATATCTGGGCATCAATGATCTCACTTTTATAGCCTCTACATATAAATTCCTCCTTCAGTGAAGGACTCGTTTGGAGATTATCCTAGAGAACAATGTTTTTGTGTTCGGAGGATGTGCTTCAGTTCCTGCAGGAGGCCAGGAAGCACACTACCAGGAAATCATTCTGTCTGGTGCCTCTCACAATCAGGATCCCCTATCTGCAGATGTTCTTCTGGTTCTCTCTTATTTGTGTGATCTGCTCCATGCTGGGTTGGCATATTTTTCAGTTAAAGCTCACCTGTCAGGAATTTATGCTCATCTGCTCTTGACCACCTCCACTGGTCTCTGGATTTGAGGTCAAGCAATTTCCTAAAGGCATCCTTTATATCAGGCCTCCCAAGAAGCCTATTCCGCTTTACTGGGACCTTAATTTTGTTCTTGAAAAATTGACTCAGCCTGCTTTTGAGCCTGCTGCTTCAGCTTCCTTACAATATTGTACTTGGAAGACCGTTCTTTTGGCTCTCACTTCAGGCTGCCGTGGCTTTTTTCCCTTTCTTATTTTTCCAGAGACAGGGTGTCTTTCTGTACTAATCCTCCTTTTATACCCAGTGGTGGTCAGTGAATTGCCCATTAATCTATTATTTGCCTTCCTTTTTTTTTCCTCCTCTTCAGCCTGCCAGGGAGAAGGTTCTTCATGCCTTGGATTTGCATAGACATCTCAGATGTTTGAATAAAACCTAAAGTTATTCGCAAATCTGAGCAGCTTTTTATTTCTTTTTATCCTAGGTCTTGGATTTAGCTGTTTCTAAGCAGACCCATCTATCTCTTCCTGGATTTCTAAAGCCATTTCATTTTGCTATTCTTTTCATGGTAATGAATTTCCTCTTCAGTAAAGGCATGTTCTATCATAGCTGTTTCTTCTTGTGGTGCTTTTTTTCATGGGGCTGGATACCCATTCCATCCTTGAGGCTGGTTCTTGGACTTCTCTCCATACCTTCACTAAGCATTACACGTTGCATGTTATTTCCAGGGCTAGAGGTGGCTTTGCAAGGGCTATCCTGCATAGATTTCTAGAGGGGGTGTTCATTGTCATCCTCCTCCCAGGTTTACTCTTGAGCTTTTGTACTCCCCCATCTGTTATGAATACTGCAACAGTGATGCGGAAGGACATTGTACAGTTGCGTAAAATCTTACCATAGCAGTAGATGTCCTTTTCACTTTTGCAGTATTTGTTCCCTCCCTCCTGCCCCTTCTGCTTTAGCCTGTTGTTCTTGCCCCCCCCCAGCCGAGCGGCTCTTCTTTCACTTCTTCTGGATGCACATGTTCTTCCTTGTCCGTAGGGACATTCTGTTACTCCTGGGGCTTTTTCAGTTCTAAGTGTGCATCTGTACATCACCTTTGTTCCCTACTCCTTGTGCAGGGAGTGTACGTGTGATGTACGGCACCTGTAAGTACTAAAGACTTTGGTATACTTGGCAGGAGATCCCTTGTGCTATGAATACTGCAACAGTGAATAGAAGGACATGTATTGTTTATGGTAAAATTTTACACAACTGTACTTTCAGCTGTATAGAACTGATAATTAGGAGAGGCTAAATAAAGGTGTAGGTGACTGGTGGCTGTGATCAGCTCCCTTTCATGGGTTGCATATATGTTCTTCGTGTTTCACTGTTGTAGTCATTACATTTGGGGTTATCTGCCTGAATACCAGAGTCTTGGATTCCTGCGTCGGATGCAGTCTCTTCTGACGTCAGGTAGTCAGGGATATAAAACATGCAGCCGACGCCATTACATCAGTCTTTCTTGCTGCGCGATGCCCAAAGCAGAAGCAGTTTGCAAGTGCTGGTCGGCGGACCCCTGAAATTTTCATTTTCGAGTTTCAAAACCGAAGTCTTCAAAAAAGCTAAGTACCCCGTTGAGGATCCTTTTTCTTGCTCTTAGCCAATGTCAGTAAAAGTCAACTATTGTCTTACCTGTGGAAAGCAAATACCTCAAAGATTTTAATTTGTACTGTATTCCTTGCTTAGGCCCGGACCACAACGTCTCTCACTGTCAGTTTTGTGCCTTATTCAACCCCCGAACTATTCTTTGTCTATTTTTGCAGCAAATTATTTTGGTACTCAGTATAACTATCCAGAAATTGCTTCCGTAGGCCATCTGGCTACCAATATTCCGAAAAAACTTAAGGATAAAGACAGAGACAGACCGCATAGGTCCAAAACTGCCGACGACGCTTCCGTTAAGCTAGTCGCCAGTTCGCAGGTACTCTGCGAGGAGCTTTTGCAGCCCCTGATACTCGCTACTTCAAATTCACAGGCCTCTACTGAGACCCATTCGGAGTCCGGTATGCCGCGAATGCTTCTTCGACTATGGAACCTGCGGATGTCTCTACCTTGGATGGGTCCAGAGCCATTGTGCAGGCACCGGCTTCTGAGGGTGTATTCAGGCCTACAGATATGCATTTTAAACAGATGCCATCTTCTTCATCCAGGCATAAAACTCGACCCACGTCTAGAAAACCAACTTCCAAACCGCATGGTCAGGCCCATATGCCTAAAAAAAAATGCTTAGAATGGCTGAAGACCTTATTACTTTAATTAGGGGAAGCCAGCCTACCCCCTCTAAGAGACCTAGAACTGATTTTCTTTCTGATTCTTCTGATCAGGATTCTGATATTTTTGTTTCTTCTGATTACCAGAATTTGCCCTTATCTACCTATGAGGATCCTGATGCAGAGGATTTCATTCCCTGCTTCCTCTCCAGAAGATTTTTCTTTTGGTGAAACCTTGCACACTCTTAGGGAGCATTTCCGCTGGGAAAGCCAGGATTACTCTGACTCCAAAAAGAGGCTTAGGGAATTCTTACTCCTTCCTCAACACAGGCCTTTAGCTATCCCGCCTGTTCTGGACATTGTAGATGATGCCTTCTTGGAATCTAGCCTGTCCCCAGACACTTTACCTCCAGCTCCCAGAAAACCTGATGGGTATTTGAGTACCTGACTCAAGTTCCTCTTCAAGAATCCTATTGCGGATCCAGAGACCATTTCCCAAGGGCCAAAAGGCATTAAGGCTACTGCTGCCAAAAATCCTACCCCTTCTGATAGAGATTAAAGAGTCTTGGACAGATGGGGTAAGAAGGTATACACTTCTGCTGCTTTGGCCATTAGGGCTTTAAATTGCCAGTTCCATATGTTAAAGTACCAGCAGAATATTATGGGGATTACTTGAACAGAACATGATGTTGATTCCTAACTGTGCTGAACACAAAGAATTTACAGGATTTAATGCATTCTGTTGAACAAGTTGGAAAACATACTTTCCAATGTGGTTTTAACTCTTTAGAAGCATCTTGCACTGCTGTGGTCACTGGGTCTGTACTTAGAAGGCATGCTTGGCTTAAGGAGCAAAACTTGCCAGATCATGTTAAAGCTAAATTACTGGATGTTCCCTTAAACCAAGACTGCCTGTGTGGCAACAAAGCAGAAGTAGTCCTCAAAAAGATGGAGGAAAAAGCTAAATCTATGCAAACTGTTAGATTTCCTGCAAGTACAGCCTCCCAGATTTAGTAGGCATTGGCTTTCAAAGAATTGGTCCTTTCCAGTCTCTTCCAGGACTTCAGTCCAAACCCAGGAACAGCAGACCACCTAGGTTACAGTCTCAGACTACTCACAGGCCTAAGCAGTGGGGGGCTCCCACTTCCAAAGCAGGAAGTAGTAAGACACTCCCCTATGGAAAAATGTCACAATGACTTAACCTTAACCCTTCTAAGCCCTGCTCAACTGCCTGCTCCCTTAGGAGGAGAGCTCGCCCTGCATGCAAAAAACTGGGAGCTCATTACCCAGGGCAAATGGGTTTTAAATATAGTTTTCAAGGATACAGATTCCACTTCTACACACTACCAACTCCAAACGGTTGGCCAGACTTGCTCCCAAATCATTGGGCAGAGGCTCAACAGCAGGTTCTCTCTCTAAGTATCAGGGCTGTTCAACCTGTCCCAGCAGAAGAAAGGGGACACGGTTTTTATTCAAGACTTTTCCTGGTATCCAACAAAGACAGCTCCTGGTGTCCTATCCTGGACATCTCTATTCTAAACTCCTTTTTGGTAATCCCAAAATTCAAAATGCTAACACTTCAACAGCTGCTTCCTATGCTAGGCAAAGATGCCTGGTTGACAAACTTAGACTTAAAGGAAGCTTACCTGCACATTCCAATAAGGGAATCTTGCAGGAAATACCTACGCTTCAGGGCAGGCTCCATGCACTATCAGTTCTCTGCACTTCCCTTTGGCTTATCTACTGCGCCCAGGGTATTCACAATGTCTAGCTCCAGGCATTGCATTTTGCAGGCAGAGAAATATTCAAATATACCCATACCTGGACTATTGTCTTAATTCAGGCAGAAAGCCAGGACTTGCTATTAAAACATCTGGCATTCGTAAAGGAACTTCTAAACTCACTGGGGTACACCATAAACAGAAATCTCACCTAGTACCCTGCCACAGATTGTATTCCTGGGAGCAAGCTTCAACGCAACTTCCCAGATGGCTTACCTCATTCCATCGAAACAAGTTTATTTGACAGCCTACTTCAAACTACTGGCCACAAAGACCCAACTATCTGCAAGGAAAATTTTGTAAGCCCTGGGGTTTATGGCCTCTTGCATTCTACTAATTCCATATGCAAGACTGCATATGAGGAAACTACAGTGGTATCTAAAAAGCCTATGGTGTCAACATTCACAGGATCTGGAATCAATGATTCCGATCATTCCTTGTATAAAGGCAGCTTTCCTTTTGTGGGCAGAGGCCTGCTACCACAACAAGGGGCTCCCTTTCACTCTACCCCCTGCCACCCAATCCCTAACAGATGCATCAGAATATGCATGGGGGCTTACTTGGCAAGGCAGTGCATTCAGGGCAAATGGAACCAGAGTCAGATGCACCTGCATATCAACCAAAATTAAATGTTAGCTGTATAGAATTCCCTGACAGCCCTCAAAGACCACCTCCTTCAAGGACAGTTATTGGTAAAGACAGACAACACCACAGTTAAGTGGTACATAAACAAGCAGGGGGGAACCCACTCATACCCTCTTTGCAGACTAGCCATGGCTCTCTGGAACACAGCCTTGAGCAACCAAGTGCACCTGCAAGCTCAATTCCTGCCAGGCAAGCTAAATTCACTGGCAGACAACCTAAGCAGAAATCTCATTGACCCACACAAATGGAAACTGGAACCAAAAATATTCAACCTCTTGAACAAATGGGGGACTCCAGCGATAGACCTATTTGCCTCCCCTCAGAACTACCAGTTGGACAAATTCTGCACAAGAACTTCCCACAGTCAAGCTTGGAAAGTGTATGCCCTGTCCTTTACCTGGGAAAGCCTCTTGGTTTATGCCTTTCCCCCTCTGCCTCTCCTCTCGAAGGTTCTGCTAAAGATCAAACAGGACAAGCCAAGGACAATATTGATTGCACCAGACTGGCCTCGTCCGCATTGGTACCGCCTTTTGCGCAGTATGATATTGCTGGAGCCATGGCACCTACCTCAGACACCTTCCCTGCTCTCCCAGCAGCCGGGTCAGATTCTGCACCCTCCGCTTCAAAGCCTGAACCTTGCAGCCTGGCTAATTCTTTAAGCTCTCTAATAGCATCCTTCAGTAAGCAGGTGCTAGATGTCATTCTGGAAGCAAGGAGGCCTAGTACTAGAAAATCCTAAGCTGAAAAGTGGAAAAGATACTGTTCCTGGAGCCATACTCAGAGGACGGGCACAACGGTGCCCAGCTTACCTCATATTCTTTAGTACTTAACAGAAATGCTCCACAAGGGCCTATCCTTTGCGTCAATTAAAATTCATGCCTCTGACATTTCAGCACATTATAGTACTGAACCAACCATCTTCTCTCACCCGCTGCTAAAACAGAGGAGCTAAAAAAAATTTTAAGACCCCCAAGGCGAGCCCCTACTCCAGCCTGGGACCTTAACTTTGTATTGGAAAACCTCACCCTCCATTTTGAACCAGCTGCAACTGCAAAGTTGAAATTCCTTTCTTGGAAAACTGCCTTCCTTCTAGCCATCACTTCAGCAAGAAGAGTGTCTGAATTGCAGGCCCTCATGGCAGGGGAGCCCTTCATTATTTTCCATGCAAACAAGGTGGTGTCTAGTGTGGCCCTAAATCAGTCCATTCATTTGCCTACCTTTTTCCTGAATCCACAAAACAAAGGATACTGCACTCTTTGGACGTGCACAGACAACTTAGATTTTATTTGGACAGGACTAATCCTCTCAGAAAATCTGAACAGCTGCTAGTTGGCTTTGCCGCAGGGTCAGATGGGAAGGCCATTTCAAAGCAAACTATTTCTAAATGGATAGCCCATTGCATTAATTTTTGCTATAAGCACCATGGAACACCTACCCCACAGGGGGATAAGATCACATTCCGCCAGGGTTGCATCTACCTCTACAGCCTTTCTCAGAGGAGTCCCTACCAGGGACATCCTAGAAGCTGCTACCTGGAGTTCTGTATATACCTTCACCAAGCATTACCACGTGCCTTTTTTTTCCTAAATCCAGAGCTGGTTTTGCCACTGCAGTCTTGCAGGGCTTAATAGCTGGCCCTAATGCTCTCTGATTTCCTCCTCCCTTCCTTAGCTTTGGGAATCAACCCAAATGTAATGACTGCACCAGTGAAACACGAAGAACATAGTACAGTTGTGTAAACTTACCATAAATGTAGATGTTAGAGTGTATTCACTGTTGCAGTCCTGGTTTCCCTACTTCCAGCCCCCTGACTTCTCTTGGCTCTACCTTTTCTTCTTGTTTTAAGCTTTCTGGTGTATTTGCTTTTTGATGGAGGTGTAACATAATATATAATTGCTTCCCGTTATGGGGGCACCTGACATCTGGGGCAAGAAAAACTGATGTAATGGCGTCTGCTGCATGTTTTATATCCCCTGATGTCATGGAAAAAGAGACAGCATCCGATGCAGGAATTAGACTCTGGTATTCAGGCCGGCTGAGGGCTACCTGCATGCAGATAACCCCAAATGTAATGACTGCAACAATGAATACACTCTTAACATCTATATTTATGGTAAGTGTACACAACTGTACTTTACTTATAATTTTCAATCTTATCACCCCATTTCTTCTACATGGGGCCAAGGTTTTGTGTTCACTGTCACACTCTTATCTAAAGTCAGTGCCAGTCTGCTTCCTTCCTTCAAGAAGCATGCCTGATTATTGCAGGTCTTTTGTCATGTATTCCATCCCTCCCTTGACCAGATATCCTCATCTGTTGCTTTCTTCCTCTTTCTCCCAAATTATCTTCACCAAGATGGCTTTTGCTTTCCTGCACATTTGACTGAACCACCACAATCTATTCTCCTTGACCTTCTCTGCTTTGGGGCTACTTTGGCTTCTGCTGTAATGTCCATTTCATCTGTCCCACTGTCTTTGGTTTCATCTCCATCTCAAGCTTCCAGAGGTGTTCTGCATTCATTGTCCAAGTTGGAATGCCACACAAACACTGGTTGCACCATTCTTTTTTACCCTTTACTTTTTAGCATTTGGCATTCATTTCACACAGGACCTCTTAACATTCCATACCAGAAGGCTGCAGCACCTCTGAGTCTAGCTTTGACCTAATCATTCAGATTTCCCTTCTCAACTAACCCCTGCCAGTACTTAGTTAACCATTCCCACTTTTCTCCTTCTCTTTCAATTTTCAGTTTCTTCTGATTTTCCCCATTTACTGCCAGGACACCTGTCTTGTCTGTACTCATTTTTCATCTCATGTGCATTCAATTTTGCATCCCAGTCCCCTGTCACTTGTAGTTGCTGTTCAGTGTTCCATATAGATTACTGTCAGTGCTGCAAGCCTGTAAGGCTAGAATAAAAATCTATAAAGTATATGAGAGCAAAAAGGGATCAAGCCCCCAAAAAAAAAAAAACTAATCACTTTTCTTTTGTGCTTTATTTTTAAGAAAGCTAGAATAGCATTTACATGCTGTTCTGAGATGGGGCACTTTGGAAGGTGATCTGTTTATGGTCAGTTAATTTCATTCAGTATTCTGCACCTTCTGTCAGGTTAGGGGGAGTTTGGTAGTGGACACGTCCTAAATAGATTAGAAATGTATTTTATGCCTCCATTTATCCCCTGCTGGCAACATTTTGCACTGGGAAGCCAAACATTTGTCAAAATGACCCTTTAGTAGACTGAGGGCCTGATCCCATGTCATACAATGCTCATGTTCCCACTTCAGAGTGTTAAAGCGCTAGGAGCTTCCCTGCTTTGGTAAGATGACCATCTCTACCTCAGAAGCACGGCTGTTGAAATACTTCCTGCTGTTTCAGTAGGTATAGCCAGGGAGGTCTGTAGGCTGCAAGGAAACCTTCTACTAGATTCTTCTCCTTCCTAGCTGAGAGAGATTCCTTTTCTCCTCTGTCATGCCACAGATTCCCCTCCTTGACCTTGCCTTTGTTTGTTCCAGGTACGACATTTTTGAACAGCAGGATTTTGTTTCTTTTGCTACTTAAAGCATAAGATGGGTGCTGCACTTGTGTGTCATTCTTTGGATGTGATGTTTAGAGTCCCTCATCTTCTAGTTCATGGTAGCTCAAGTGTATGTAAAAGATCCCACATCACTTATGGAAGAGATTAGGGGGATTTCCTTTGTGCTTTGGCCAAATTTTCCCTAGTCAATATAAATACCACCTTGACTCTCCCCTGAAAATAGGCCACCGAGTAGTGGGACTAACCAGGTCAACAAAGTACTAAAAAAAATAGACTTTGTAATCCCCAATTTGATTATTTTTTCTGAAGATTGTGCGTGAGTTGATGTCCTCCTACTCGTATGTTGCAGTATTCATAACATGAGGCAGTCTGCTGTGCAGGCAGTCCCGAACGTCAGGCCAGTATACAAAAGTCTAAAGCTACTGTGAGTTACATGCAATGTTGCAGACAAGTCCCCTGTCGAACGTCTGCCATAAAGTAACATCTTGTATAAAGTAGACGTCTGCATGTACTATCCTCGGATCTTTTCTGCCGCCAGTCTGAATGTCTTTTCCAGTTATTTGCTCTCTGCCTTGAGGAGGTACTCTTGGCTGCGGCTCCAGCCACTTCCAGACAATATCAAGACAAAAATAATGGATGCTCCATTAGATACTAAGACCTTGTTTGGATCTGCAGCTGCAGAACTGTAAGTCCTTGCAAGAGAAGGGTAAGGAGCTTAAACATATTTTTGTGTCCCCAGTTCCAAGCTTTCAAAGGAATTATTTGTGGCTCATCTTGTCAGGATGTAATAGAGGAGTCTTTGAGGGTTCTGTTCAAGCACATTTATTATGTCCAAACACATCACAATTGTAGCTTAACTTTAACTTGGGTAACTTGTATACAAACTGCATTCATTCTTTCTTGCTCACTCTCAGGCTGCACTTTCAAAAATGGCAGAGAGTATAGCATGTGCCTGCTGTTTATATATGCATGTTCAGTCCTTGATATACTTAGATACAGCACACATGCTCTGTTCTACATCCTCCCTGTTTGAGAAATAGATCATGCAATGCTAAAAACATCAGTTGACATGCAAACAATACAAATAGCTGTCCTGCAGTTCTACAGAACTAGGTATATCGATCCCTCAGAAGCTCTGACCAGTGTCTCTTACAAATTCACAAACCTAAAAAATCTATTGTATGGAATCTCTACAGCTACTTCCCTGCTCTCGCATGGAACAAGCTCCCCGTGAACCTTAGAAACATTTCCTACATCCACAAATTCAAGAAAACTCTCAGCTCTCAAAAGGTACCTTAATAGCACATAAATTTGCCTCTGTAGTCATCCCACTTGAACCCACCCTTTTTACACTATCCTCTCTCTCTTCCTTCCTTCCCTACTACCATAACTCACTTAACAGCTATGTATTGTACAGTTACCATCTGAAGATAACCCACTGTATTATGTAAATTCATTCAAATGTTCTATTGTATATTTCTTTGCTATGTTTTTTCGTCAATGTTATAATGCCTTTTATTATATTGCACTGTGGAGCTTTTTTTTTTTTTTTTACATTTGCTTAACTGTTTTATTGCAAATCTTTCACTGTATTAATCTTTAATTTTGTAAATTTTCTTGCTTGCTTGTACTGTGGAACTTTTCTCCCCGGGCGTCCACTGAAAAAGGGCTTTTGCTTAAATGGACTATTCCGGTTAACAAATATCAAATTAAAAAATATATATATATATTTATAGTTGTGTCCAAGTTGCTGTGTATTTCGCATTAGGTCTGGAAGTACGACCAAATCATCTGACATTAAAACTGAGAATTAGACTTTGCAACTAGAGCTGTTTCTGTTAAATGTTCAGCCTTAGAATTTTGGGAACATCATCAAGAGTGGTAGTAGAAGGTAAGATGCGTTCTGGAGCAGGAACATTGCCTGGATTGCTCTGAGGTCTAGTGTGTATCACGGGAACAATGCTGCA
This sequence comes from Protopterus annectens, assembly GCF_019279795.1. Lineage (NCBI taxonomy): Eukaryota > Metazoa > Chordata > Ceratodontiformes > Protopteridae > Protopterus > Protopterus annectens. Next base: position 168,486,029 of record NC_056732.1, read on the forward strand.
ATAGCTATTCTGGTACAGGAAGATGTCTGCAATTTCTCCAGTACTCCACACCCTCATTCTACGAAGAAGGATCTCTGCTCAGTACATATACCTGTTACTTGACCGATCTGGTTGAAACCTTTCACAGTTTGTATCCTCACCATCTCTCCTTCTTTCAGTGGATGAAGAAATCTGCTAGATTTTAGCATAACTGGACTTCGGGATAGAATGCTTCCTGAATAATTGGACTGTGATTTTTTTTTTTTTTTTTTTTTTTTTTAGCTTTAGGCCCCCAGTAAACTGAAACTGATGGGCAGTGGTGTTCTCGTTTGCCTGGATATTAGTCTCTGAACAGGTGACCAAGAATATCTTCACTGAGTATGTTTCTGAGATTAAGTAAATTTAAAAAGACATTGGTATTATCACACTTTGACCTTTCAAGTAATTGCTTTGCACTCTACACTGCATGTTCAGCTAGTCCATTTGACTGAGGATATTCTGGACTACTAGTAACATGTACAAAGTCCCATTCTCTTGCAAATTTCTGAAATAACTGACTAGTAAATTGAGTACTATTGTCAGAAATAACAGTGTGGACTACCATGGACTGAGAAATGGCATTTCAACTTGGCAATGACAGTGGAGTTAGATTAGCTACTAAATCAATCTCAAACCAGTTCAAATAAGAGTCTACAAATACTAAATGCTGATTGTTCCACTCGAATGTCAGTGGCTACTGTTGACCAAGGCAGCTCAGGAACTTTACTTGGCTGAAGTGGTTCTCTTTGCAAATACAGTTTAGTACTATTGCATACTGAGCAAGAAGAAAGTACTTCATCAATGTCTTTCACTAGTGAAGGCCAAAATACGAGTGCTCTCTCCCTTCTTTTGGTAGATTTGGAACCTTGTGACCAAGATGCAAAATCTGGTTATATTCATGTTGTAAGGAAGCAGGAACAACAATTTTAGGACATTTGAAAAAACAATGCCATCTTCCATCAACATCTCATCTTTGTAAGGAAAAGAGGATTGCACTTCAGGTGGTACACTAGATTGCTTTGACGGCCATCCAACTTTAATGTTAGTGGTTGAGGTTTTGCAAAATTGGGTCAGTCTTTGTAAGATCACTCAACTCAAGTTTCGTGGTAGAAAAATTATGCACTGCCATAACGTTAAACTAATTTCTCTGCGATCTGGATTAAGGTATCAACCAGATAAAGAAGTTTGCCTTTTGTATAGACCATTTTGAAGTTGTACTTTTACAATTTGAGCATCATTCTTTGTAATCTCGCTGGAGCTGAATGCATGGGCTTCTTTAGAATAGTAACTAGAGGTTGGTGATCAGTTTCAATCTGAATACCTCGACCACAGATATAATCATGAAACTTTGAACATGCAAATACTATTGCCAAAAGTTCTTTCTCAATTTGAGCATACTGCATTTCAGTAAGTGTTCTGGATGCATAGGCTACTGGTCTGCCTTCCTGAAGAATAACTGTACCAAGACCAAATTTTGAAGCATCACAGGAAAGAATGATTGGCTTGACATCATAGTATCTTAATGTAGGTGAGGTGGCAGTTTTTCACTTAAGGTCTTCAAATGCCCTCTGGTGCTATTCCAGCCAAGACCATGTAACAATTTTGCACCTTAGCTCTCTCTTAAAGGTGCTGTTAACTCGCTGAAGTCTGGTATGAACTTGCCTTACATAGTTGATCATGCCAAGGAAAGACTGTAGAGCTTGAATATTGTCTGGTGCTGACATCTCCAGAATAACTGCTTGCTTAGATGGGTCTAGTCTTGAACCATTGGTGGTAAATAAACGACCTACATATGTAACTTCTGGTAGTCTGAATTTGCACTTTAGAAGATTGAGCTTTAAGTTCACTTCATGTGCTCTGCCTAGAACTCTCAAGGTTTCTGTCATGCTCTGCTTCACCATTGCCTCCAACCAATAAATGATCTACTATTATGGCACAAGGATAACCTGAAAGAAATTTGCTCCATTGCATGCTGGAAGAATTCACTTGCAGAATTTATTCAAAATGGCATACTCTGGGAAGCTGCATCTGCCAAATTGGGTACTGAAAATGGTTAGTGAGTATTTGCGATCAAGCATCATTTGCCAAAATGAACTTTTTGCATCCAAGACAGAAAAAAGTGGCATTTGGTATAAGGGCTACCTCTTCAGCTGTATGCATTGGATAATGCTGTCTCTTTATGTATTGACCCAAGAGATTTGAACAAAGCATTATTCTGATTTTGTCTGAGCCTTTCTTGTGGGCTGCTACCATGGACAACCCCCATTCAGTTGGTTCTGTAACTGGACAAACTACACCTTGCTGCACCATTTTATCCAACTGAGCTTTGACTTTATCCTGCATAGCTATTGGAACTTTTCTTGCTTGTCTGACTACTGGACTAACCTCTCAGTCTAATTTCATAGAATACCCAACTGGAAGTTTGCCCAACTTGTCATCGAACACATCAGCATACTCTTGAGAAAATGGCTTCAGAAAAATTGGAGCTAGGATATGCACTTTTGTTAAAAAAAGCAGATTCATTCTAGAATATCTCCGAGACCCAATAATGACTGCACATGTGTTTGTCACCTCCATAAGCAATAAGTTTCGCACTAATAGCCACATTGAGTTCATTACTTTTCACCTTAACAGATGTGTCTGCTGATGTAACATTACACTTTGAACAAGTGTCTACTTTGAGCTCGGTTGATTAACCATTGATCTGGACAATACAAAACCCTTCGTTCTTTACCAAATTCACTGCATCAACCTTTTCTCCAATTATTGATAACACCATCTACATAGAAAGTAGAATTGCAGCTTTCTATGTGATCAATTTGCTTTTGAGTGACCCATCTTTATAACCATTTGAGGCTTGCTTGACTTGCAAAACTTTTGAAAATGGTTCAATTTTTTACACTTGTGGCATTGATGACCAAATGCTAAGCACTTTTCTCTTTTAGACTCATGGTTGGCACCACAATTGCAACAGTTAACGATGGATTTGGGTTTTGCTGACTCGCGGTTGTACTGCACTTGGCATGCTCCTTTCTTAGGACTTGCTGGAAAATTATGGTTTCCCTGGTGAACCAGCAGGGGATGTGGCTGTCATGTGCTTAAGCCTGCTTCTGTTTGCCACGTGTTGCATGCTGCCTACATTTGCTCTGGAGCCTGCTGAAACCATGCTAGTCACTTGCAAGTATACTTGTGTGCATTTATGTAATTTCATGGATTGTACAAATCTCAATGGCTTTACTCAACATTAAATCACTGTCACAAAGCAAAATCTTTCTCACAGCAGCACTGTTAATACCCCACATAAGCCTGTCCTTTATTAACTCATCTTTTAAGTCACCAGACTGACACATTTTGGCATAGTTTCTCAGGTCAGTAATGTAAGCTGCAAACTTTTCCCCTGGTTTCTGATCTCTTTTGTAAAAGAAAGGTCTCTAACGTAATGTTTGTTTGGGGGTTGCACATTTCCTTAAATTTGTGCTCCAAACACTTGGGGTCTTCAGTTGATTCAGCTTGTACAATGACTATTCACCTTCTCCCTCATATACTACTGGTGCATACACACAGGAACGCTCTTTCAATATCATCTGACCCAGCTCGATTTAGCAAAATGAATGCCTTGGCTCGTGCATCTTTGTCAGGATAAGTTGCTTGTATAAAAGTATCGTACTCCTCAAATATTCTCCAGTTCTCTGCAATATTCTGATCAAATACAATTGGTAAGGGCTTTCGAAATCCGTCTGCCATATTAACCTATAGCAATAAAGGGTTTTACATATGTGTACAAACACACACATATACACACATGCCAGAAGTTTATGCCAGTATTAGTAATTTTGCCCAGTGGCACAACAAGCCTCTGAATAACTCATATTTGCAAAATAAGTCTCTTGGGCACTGTAATACTCTCGAAATTGCTGTACCGCACGAAATCACCTCTTTTCAGTGCAAGAAATGTTTCAAATAACTGCACTGTGCTAATGAACTGGGAAGAAGAAGCTCAGAGTAAGAAACATGTCGAAGTAACTGCATTTTGTGAATAAACTGTACACGGCACACTGAAATTTCCCAAAATGGTGCTATTTTCCTAGATAATTCTTTACAGCGCAAGAAACGCACTAATGGTGGCACTTTGTGAATAGACACACCCAGCACAAGAAACTTTTTGAAAGGACTATACTTTGACTGTACTTCACAAAATAGTTGTACTGTTCGGAATACATGCACAGTAATAAGCACTTTTACACACTTTGAGATACTTCGAACAACTCTGGTTATGTCATTGATACAATATGATGTCGTAGTTGTGCCAAAACACAGCACTTTGCCAAACTTTATGCTTAATATGCCCTTTTTACCCTTATTGTATTTGTTTTGTTCATTTAATCTCTTTCATGCCTATTGTACTTTTCTTGTCCTTATTTTGCTTTAAACACACTCGTTTTGGTTTAAACACACTCATTTTGCTTTTCTGATTGTTTTATAAAATATCTTAAACATTTTGGTGAATTAATAAACCTTTTGTGCCTCTCGCTTGTTTAATAATGCAGTTTGTGCCCTTGTAATGCTCCATTTTGTTTTCTCTTATGAAATAAACTGTGCAAGTTTTCATCACCTTTGGTTCTTTTCTGGCTCTTTCGTGCTTGTTTCTCTTAGTTTACCTTCATGGTTATCTCTGCCCCTCGTGGCTCTGAATATGTCTCTGGAATCCTGGTTCTGATACCATGTCACTCGTCTATTCAGGATGTAACAGACAAATCTCTGAGTTATGTTCCAGTAGCTTTATTATTATACAAACACTTCGCGATTGTAGCTTATTAACTTTAACTTTGGTAACTTTTATATACAAACTAACTGCATTCATTCTTGCATGCACACTCTCTGGCTGCACTTTCAGAAATGGCACCGAGTATAGCACTTGTCTGCTGTTTATATATACACGTTCAGTCCTTGATATGCTTAAAGACGCAGCATACATGGTCTGTTCTACACTACCCTTCTAAAGCTCCCTTTGTTAGGAAGCAGTCCAGACCTTCGTCGTCCAGGGGTGTAAAAAGTGCCAGAAAATCTTGCAGTGCAAAGACAATTTCTTCTACACCTGTTCAGAAGCAGCCCTTTCAAAGCAAGCCAGGTAGTCTGTGACTACCAACCAGTTTGCAGCCAGACTCCACTATCCTTGCATCTTTCCCTGTCTCTTCCTGCTTAGAAACTACCCAAGACTCCTTGGTTCTTTGTCATACACAGAGGATACTTCATGGTGCGGAAAACTTTTCTTTCCCACAGGGGCATTCCTCAACCTCCAAGAGGCAAGCTGGAATTTCTTTTCCTTAGGTGATTCATACCTTGATTTCTCAAGGAACCGTTCAAGAAGTACCTCTTTCCCAAAGAGGAAAAGTATTCTACTCAGGAATGTTCCTAGTCCCTAGAAAAGATGGTCCTTGGACACCCATTCTAGATCTGTTGCATCTTAAAACCTTGCCTCCTCAGAAAGTCATCTCTCTAACTGCTTTCTTCCAGACTGTCATTCCACTTCAGTCTCTGACAACCAGGCAGTTCCTGTGCCTGCTAGGCTTAATGGCATCTAGTTTTCCCATGTTACTTGTAGCCAAACTTCACATGAGGAAATTCCAGTGGTACCAGAGGTCACTTTGGATGCAACATGCTCATCCACTTTATTTTGTTATTCCTCTCCTTCCCTGCTTGAAAAAAAAACTTCAGTGGTGGATTCAACAGGCCACCTTGAATTCAGGGCTTTCTCTCCAGTCCCCCCTTCCATCCCAGGAGTTATTCACAGATGCCTCAGACATGGGATAGGGAGCAGCCTTCTCTTTTTTAAAGGTTCAAGACATGTAGTCTCCTTCCCAAATGAAGAAGCACAAACATAAAGGAGAGGAGAACTCTCATTTTGGCCCTGCAAACTTTTCACTTGCTTTCTTCCAGGTCCTCTGAAATGGTTCACAGACAACACCACAGTTCTTTGCTATGTCAACATGCGGGGGGACCAAGTCGCATCTCCTGTTCAGGTTGGCTCTCGGGCTTGGGAGTTAGCAACTTGGTATCTACTAACTCTTCAGGCAGTTTACATTCCTTTCAGTCAGAATGTAGTGGCAGACACACTGAGCAGGTCCATGACTCAGTTCCACAAATGGATGTTACACGGGGATGTGTTTTTGGACGTTATCCACTTGTGGAGTACTCCAAAGTAGATCTTTGCCTCCTCCTATGAGAAGACAACTTCCAAAGTTTTGTGCCAGAGTTCCTGATTATCTGGCATGGAAGGTGGGATGCCCTATCCTTCTCATTATGCCCCCCCCCCACCACCTTTTACAGAAGGTTCTGTTAAAGATACAACAGGACCAAACAAAAATCTTGCTTGTGACTTCCTTTTGGTCAAGACAGCATTGGTTCCCCCTTCTGCATTTAAAGGAGAGTCATCACATGTTACCTCACAGGATGGATCTGCTTGCACAGGACAATGGATCACTAATACACCCACAGATGTCAACCCTTAGTCTGCACTGCAGGTGATTGGTGTCCGAAAGGAATCAAAACCCCGTTTTCTGAGGACGTGTTGCAAATTCTGTAGGAGGCCAGAAAACCCAATACCGGGAAACCCTACTTATCCAAATGGAGGAGGTTTTTCATCTGGTGTGTTGTCTTCTCTCTCTGAAGACTGGATTATCATACTGTTCAGTAAAAGCTCATTTCTCTGCCATTTCTGCTTGTCTGCTTATGGTCCCTCCTGTGGTTTCAAGATTGGAAGTCCAGCTTTTCCTAAAAGGTGTTCATATCAGACCACCAAGGAAACCAGTTCTTCCTCCTTGGAATCTAAATTTTGTCTTAGAAAAATGTCTCCTCCCTTTGAGCCAGCAGTTTTTTCTACTCTCCAGCATTGCACTTGGAAGATGGTGCTTGTTTTGGCTACCACTTCATCCAGAAGGGTTTCAGAACTTCAGACTCTTATGGCTTCCTCTTCCTTTACTGTTTTCCATAAGGACAGGGTTTCTCTATGTACTAATCCCTCCTTTTATGTCCAAGGTGGTGAATGAGTTGTCACTTAATCACTCTATTAATTTGCCTACTTTCTGTCCCTCTCCACAATCAAGTGAGAGGATTTTACACACCTTGACTGTGCATATACAACTCTGATTTTATTTGGATAATACCAAGTCTATCAAAATCTGATCCTTTTCATTTCTTATCCCAGGCCTTTGGGCAAGCCTGTGTCCAAGCAGACAATCTCCACTTTGATCTCTAAGGCTATTTCCTGTTATGTGTTTCATGGAAAAACTCTAGCATCTCCAGTTAAGGCTCATTCAATGAGAGCTGTATCCTCTTCAGGTGCTTTTTTTTTTTTCAAAGGTCTGGATACTTCTATTCTGGAAGCAGCTACTTGGTCTTCTGTCCATACTTTTAAACCTTACAAGTGGATGGCATTTCTAGGTCTAGAGCTGGTTTTGCCAGGGCTATTCTTCAGGGGTTTGTAGAGTGCTACTGCCCCTCCACCCACTTTTTCCTCTGCATGAGCTTTGGTAATCTCCCTCATGTTATGAATACTGCAACATATAGAAGAGGTTATCTATGGTTATGGTAAGATTTTTACACAACTATTCTTTCATTCTTTTGATACCAGTGTCTGTTTTCTGAGGGCTGTGAACACTTTTTGTGTGTGGAAGGGGTAGCTCTCTTAACCACCATGCTCATAAAGTTTGTACTTCTACAGTGTTTGTGAGCAGAAAAAAAGACTGTTCACCTCTTTTGCTGAGAGTTGAGTACATCGGTGGTCAATGCCATTCCTTGTTTCTCCAAAGACTAACAGTCTCTTAGCATGTTCTATGAAGGTTCAACATAGTGGACTGTGTGTGGGCTACTTTTACCACTTGCTTTAAGAATGTATCTGTAGTACATATTTACACAGCGAACGGCTTCATTCTCCACATACCTGCACTAAACTTTATAATTTGGATCTTCATTCAGAAAATAAAGTGCCTTTGTCATTATGTTACTTCAGGATGTTTCCCTAAACCTAGTAGCCACAAGCAAGGGAGAATGAAGGGGCAAAAACTAATTGGGATTTTGCCAAAGTATTCCCCTACTGCAGTATGTGTAACGTGCGAGGAGTGACAGTGGCAGCTGATTTGAGAGAACCTTTTGCAGTGCATGTTTACCATCTTGCCCTTTGTTTTGTTGTTCATGTCTTTAGACAAGTATGTAACTGCCTTGTTAGGTTTGTTTGCAGATATTCCCTCATATGTTCAGAAAGAGGTATAGAACTGGATATTTTAAAGGCGAGTGCCTCCCTTTCCTTGTTGCAGGGATGCTTTGGAAATGGGATGAAGGAGCATATGCACCCCTTTGAACACAGGAGCCAAAAATGTAAAGTCCACATCATTGGTCATGATAAGGATGTACCAGTTATCTGCCCCATGTGTAAGGCTATGTTGAAGATCAAAAGATACTCCTGCCTGCTGCCTTGAGGCATTGAAAGAGTACACTTCTGTCAGCTGGAAAATGTTCACTCGGTTATTGCAAGTTTTTTCTTTGTGCGCTCACCTGTTATGGTGTAGATTTTGTTGGGCAGTAGTTTGTGAACATCTCATCTGAGTACAGTGTACTTCTGAAATTCAGCCTTTTTGTATTTGATTGCCTCTCATATATCCTTACACAGGCAAGCCTACTATGTGTGGTTATAGATATTCCGAGGGTTTTGGTATATACAAATTTCTCTAAATACAGCTTGTTTCATAACAAATAGATGACATCCACAGCTGCGTGCAGTACAGAGACATCAGAGTTCTGTCACATTGCATTAAAGTTTTGGAGAGAGTGACTGATAAACGGTTACGCAGAGAAGTAGAATGTAAGATGTGAGATGAGCAGTTTGGATTCAGGTCAGGAGGCAGCACAGCTAATCCGATGTCTGTAGCAAGACTGTTGAGAAGAAGCTAGAAATGAGTCCACTGGGCATTGTTGGACTTTAAGAAAGCATATGAGAAGGTCTCAAGAAAGCTGATTTGGGCAGTACTGCGGTGGTTCAGCATCCCAGAAACATTGGTAGAATTAGTGCAGGCTATGAATAAGGACCCAATGACTCAAGTAAGAACAGTGTTCGGTCTCACAGAGCGGTTCCCAATTGGAATGGGTGTGCGCCAGGGTTCAGCTCTAGCTCACTGCTATTCATACTGGTGATGGACTACATTAGCAAAGATGTCGGATGGGGCAGATCAACAAAGTTGCTGTATGCAGACGATGTGGCTTTACAGGCAGACTATCAGGAAGAACTCCAGCCCAAGGATAGGGGAATGGAATGCAAAACTGAAGGTACAGAGGATGAAACTAAGCACAGATGAGACTGTGGTAATGGCAGCAAACTGGTGAAATCAGAAGAAGTTGAGAATTGAGGTAGAAGGGAAGATAGTAGAACAGGTAAATAGTTTCAAGTGTCTAGGAGGGGTTGTTGAGAAGGGAAGTCTAATGAAGAGGTCAAAGTCAGAATCAGAGGGGCTGCAGCCAACTGGCATAGAGTCTTGGGTATGGTTTATGACCGAGTGCCAACGAAGCTGAAATGTAAGGTGTACAAGGCAGTGGGTGCACGCAGTGCTACTGTATGGTACAGAAACCTGGGCAGAAAGGCAAAGCAGAAGAGGAAGCTAGAGGTGATTGTAGATGAAATACCCGAGGAGTGGTAGGATGCACACTGGGATAGATGAAGAAATGAGGACATAAGAGCAGAAGTCAGGGTAACTCCAATTCTTTGAAAAGATCAAAGAACAGATTACTGTGGTTTGGACACATGCAGAAAAGCAAAAGGCAATCTGGTGAAGATGATTTGGGATGGACAGGAAGAAGGTAAGAGGAGAAGAGTATGTCCAGCAAAGAGGAGGATTGATTGTGTGAAAAAAGATCTGCGACAGTTGGGCATGAGTGTCGAAGAAGGTAGGAGTGTGGCATTGTCGACATATCACTCTATTCAGTTTACATGATACCCCGACCCAAGGGAGCCCGCAGGAATTTTTGCAGGGGGGTGCAAACCTGGAGCACCGCCCCCAACTCCTCCCCTTCATGGCACCGCCCCCAACCCCACCCCCTTCAGCCCTCCCAACGCGCACACACGCAGCCATTCCAGTATCTCATTACTTGGCTATTTTTCCCCAGTTGCCATAAACACTATTCAAAACTCTGTGTGCATACTGTTTTATGCATTACTTCTGCAATGATTACAGATACTTGGTTTTAATTTTCAACTTTTATTTCAAATTTTAGGGCCTCAGGGCCAATAGCCTAGTAACCTCCTATTTTATAGCACAAACACTGACAGACATTTGCTAAACTTAAACAAAGCAATAGTCTTACAATGAAAACAGACTTAGCATTAAAACTTCTCTACCTTTGAAACTCACATGCACGGAAACAGCATTGAAACCCACATTCAAATAAAATGCATCTGGCCAGTGGCAGGTTAAGGTTACATTTGGACTGTTTTCAAATCATAGGCCCCTTGCACACATTTCAGAACCATGCACAACTGCTTTGATTCACCTTCCTGATTGTATTAATTATAATATACAATAACTGAATTATATCCCTTGTTAATATAGCACCACTTAGAGTGTGTTTTATAGTTTTGAACATTTTTCCATTAAGCAATGAAACAAAACATATGAACCAATAATCAAATTGCCCAATTCAGAACATTTCAACCATAAAAGACCACTTAAACGTCTGTCATTACAATCTACCAATATCAGTCAATATGCATAATCTCTGCAGAAGTAAGTCATCTGAATAATTTCACATTAAAGAGATCTGAAACTAATGGAGAGGTTGTTGCTAGAAAACAGCTTTATATTTCAGTGTTTCATCTACAAATTCAGTGCCTACTGCCCTTAAACAACAAATTGCCTATGTTACATTTAAAAAAAATGCTAAGCTTGTATATTGCAATAGAAATAAGTGGCAAGCGGAAACACAGGTTCATAGTTACTAGGCATCTCATCCAAAGGAGGACTGCAGCACTCCACGCCCTTAAAATACACATGTGGTGGGAGTAGAACCTACAGCCTCTACATTAAGATGCAAGTATGCTACCTACTGTGCTAATAAGACTGTTTTGAACTTCTACACCACAACAGTGATACCATTTGCTAAACAAAACAGTTGCACATTTTAAGCAGACTTAGCATAAGCAGTAGTAAACTTCTCTTCCCTTGAAGCTCACAATTCCTTGAAAATAAATTCTACCTGCTGACTTTAAATATGGCATTTCACTCTCTCTCAAACACACACACATACCTCAACCTCTGTGAAAATTTGTATGGTTGAGAGGTATGACACACATACATACCCACCTCCTTAGAAAGTGGATAGAACAAAATTGTTGCATTAGTATGCATTTTCTGAGGATATGAAGTCTAAAACTCAACTTCAGTCTTCAATGATTTGCCAGAAAAAGACAATTTTATGAGAAACAATCTGAAAATATGAGGCAAAATCTGGATAATTGTGAGGTATAAACCCCCATACACCTCCCTCTTACACACACACACACACCTTTTAAACACACACACACCATAGGCCAGAAGCTGTTAAAGGCTGGGGGCGGAGGAGACAGGGGCACTTAGTGAATTAAAAGGGTAATTTTTATAACTATTTGCTACCACAGCATAGGTTCACTTGGAGGACATTTTAAGCTTTGCCAATTCCTTTTGGTGCTTGAATTAACGATTTCTGATTGGTCTTAGCTATCCCCATGGCTGATAATTGTATATTAGCCCTAGTGAGAACAACTGTGATCATACCATAGATAATTTGAGGGGGCCATGTAAGGGATGCAGCATTTAGGAACTGCCTCTGTCCATTAGTGGCATGAGGGGAAACCCTGGAGTACATTTTCTATTACCCATCCTTAGATCCAAGTTGCATTTGAATATGGATGGATGAGCTTTGCTTTATTTTTATGGATAGTCTGTTCCAGCAGTGGTAGTCTGTGATATAGATCCATCTCTCCACAACATTAAGTTTAGATATCTGGACTGAGTATTTCTGATGCCATTTGACTTGTTGATGTTCACTAGGTCCATCTGTATTATGTCAGAGGATGCTTTGTATGCCAGACATGTCACCTCTAAGCACTCTGTAGGATACTGAGTATAATAATAAATCTTTGAGGTAGTCCATGCAAGACCTATTGTTTAGGACTTGTATCCTTTTAGTAAGGTATCTCTGAAGATATTCCAATTGTTGCATGGGGCTGGACAGATACATGCCAAAGTGAGCATTATACAAAATCAACACCCTTCATCACCCTAAAATTTCAAATAATAAAAATAACCTCAAATTACTATTCAAACTACAAAGACTATTAATTTACCTGAAAAATAGTATTACCATTTATGGCGATATCCATCCCAATCCAGGTCCCACTACTGTCCCAGACTCTAACCCCTCTAAATTTGCTCGTAATTCTACTGACTCCCTTCTAGTACTACATCTGAACCGAAGAAGTATTAACAAGGTGCACAACCTGCACGCTATGTTAGCTACTCATTCCCCTGACATCATGTGTCTAACTGAAACATGGCTAAAACCCACCACTAAGGACAAAGAGATTCTCCCTCCCGGGTATAATATCTTCAGGGCCGACCGTGTAAAGAAACGGGGTGGAGGTATAGCTGTTATGTTCAGGAATACCCTGAATATCATTAGGAACCCAATACAACCTCCCATTATCTCTAATTTAGAACTTATTGCCCTAAAGTTATGCTTAAACACTCAAAAATGCATCAACCTCATTGTAATTTATATCCCACCAGGGAATAACACAGAAAATCTGGAGCAAACCCTGTCCTGGCTAGCCACTAGTTACCCACAAGAAACCATAGTACTTGGGGATGCCAATATAGACTGGTCCCTTTGTTCTTACCCATACAACCCCACAACCTATTAACCTACATGGCTTTTCCCAAAATATACTTTCCCCAACCAGACTTGGCAATACTCACCAAAAAGAAACCACCATCGACTGGATCCTTATCTATAAAGATTCAATCAACTATACCACTGGGACCCTTCCCAGCGACCTCAGTGACCACCTAATTACCTATATTATTAAACACAAATGCCCAACTACTAACCCCCCCCTTCTATAGACTAATTAGAAACAAAAAGAACTTTGTCCCACAACTATTCCTTGCAGACCTAAAATCCTGCAACTGGTCCATTTTAAAAGCTCTACCCCTAGAAGAGAGCGTTTCCCACTTCAACGATACATTTCTTAGGATACTTGACTCACATGCCCGAAACAGACTAATCAGATCCAAAATACGTATCGCACCTTGGCTAACTAGAGAAACCAAAACCAAAATGAAACTCAGAAACCAGGCCTGGGACAAATGGAGAGCCACTAAAACCCCCCAAGATCGCATTAAATTTCAACAGCTACGCAACCCTACCAAAACAGCCACCCAGGACAAAAACAATATTTCTGCCACCTCCAGAATAAGCACCAGAACAATCCAAAGAAGTTCTGGGCAGGATTTAACAACCTCCTTCACCCAGGTAAAACTACTACCCCAACCCCTGAGAAGCACATTGGAAAAGATGTGGAGGAAATAGCCAATACCTTTAACTCCTTCTTCACCGATACTATCCAATCACTTGCCCCACCTACCTCTCAACCTCATGAACCTGCCCACACCTCCTTTAACCTAAACCCTGTCTCTTCCTCCTATATTTGTTCCCTCTTAAAAAAACTTAAACCAACCACCCTGGCGGCTGATCACCTCCCAGCGGAATACTTACAAATAGCATCCGAAGCCATCGCCTATCCTATATCCACCCTGATCAATAGAACTATAACTGAAGCCAGCATCCCCTCTTCTTGGAAGATTTCTTATATCATCCCTCTACATAAAGGAGGTACCTCCACTGAAACATCCAACTACAGACCAATAGCAATCCTGTCCCCAATAGCAAAAATTATGGAAAGATGTGTTCACAAACAACTCCTTCACTACTTAACCCTTAATCGTCTCTTATCTAACTCCCAACATGGCTTTCCCCACCACAGTACAACCACCTCCTTTCCTTTATAGACTCCATTAATAACAATCGTAACAACAAACTAATATCCTCCGCCCTCTTTCTTGACCTATCGAAGCGTTGATATGGTCAATCACCAACTCCTACTTAATACCCTAGAAAGCCTACATCTTAGCACCCCAGCACTAAGCTGGTTTAAGGCGTACCTCACTGGTAGGCAACAAGCTGTCCTGTGGCAAAACAAACTATCAGACCTGCTCTCAAATACCATCGGTGTTCCTCAGGGCTCCATACTTGGTCCTCTTCTGTTTTCCATCTTCATAAACGACCTTCACTCAGTCTTCCCCAAATCCACCTGCATACAATATGCTGATGACTCCACCCTGATCTGCTCCGATGTCTCCCTCTCAAAACTCCAAACAACTACTCAACTCTGTTTTGCTTTAGTTGAGAAATGGTTCACTGACTTGAAAACTCCTACTCAATCCAACAAAAACTAAATTACTCCTATTTTTCCCCAACGCCAATACACCCCTTGGCAATGAACTCCCAAATACTAACATTACAACATTCCATGTTAAATCCATCAACGGAACCATCATAGCCCCGGTCACCAGTACCAAATTACTAGGTGTTACCATTGACTATAAGCTAAAATTTGACATCCACATTACCCAAACCATTAAATCGGTTAACAAAAAACTTGGATCCATGTACAGAATAAAAAACTTCTTAACCCCCTCTACCAAACTAACTATTGCCCGTACGCATCTCCTCTCCACCCTACTATATGCCTCCCCAGTTCTTTCCTTCCTCAATAAACATGAACTTTACATGCTCTCTCTTGCTTATAACCATATTGCTAGATTCGTAACAGGTTCTCCTTATCGCACGCACCACTGCCTTAACCTTAGGAAACTCGGATGGTTGGAACTACCCAATCTTCTTAAACTTAACCAACTCACCGAAGCCTTTAAAATAATCCACCATCCTGACAGAACTCCTTCACTGTGTAGTATTCTGACCCCCTACTCCAACCTTAACTCCCTTCGATCAGCTAATAACGTCCAAATCTTAACGATTAAAGCTAAGAACGCGGGTGGTGATGCCCTGTATGCCAACTCCATTGGAAAGCCTTGGAACTCCCTGCCAAACACCCTTAGACTCATGACCTCACATAATCAGCTAATAACGTCCAAATCTTAACGATTAAAGCTAAGAACGCGGGTGGTGATGCCCTGTATGCCAACTCCATTGGAAAGCCTTGGAACTCCCTGCCAAACACCCTTAGACTCATGACCTCACATAAACAGTTCAAAAACAACCTCAAAAATCATCTTAAGCTACAATGGCTATGCCCATGCACAGAACCTGACTAACTTATCAAATCTCCTGTACTCATAATCTGCCCTGATAATTAGTTACCGAGATCATTATTTTCACTGTGTTTATCCTATACAACTAGTTTGTTTAACTTGTTGCTTTGCTGCTTGTGCTTATATAAAGTCTATGTTATTTCCTATTCTTATATTGTAAATGTAACATGTTCTCAACATGTATTGCCATTATGCTGGAGCTTTTCTCCCCGGGCCTCTACTGAAAAGGGATATGTATCCAGCTGGACTAGCCCGGTCAACAAATGTAAAATAAATAAATAAAATAAATAAATAAATAAATAAAACAAAAAGGCAAGGACCAGGAAACAATCGGTGAAAATGATCCACAAGTCAATAGCGTAAATGCAATTTATTTCCGCTTTCGTCCAAGGACTTCTTCAGAATACACAATTACAGAAAACAAATACTTAAATAAGGCTCTTAATTAATCAATCTAACAATTAATCCAAAATCTAAAAACCATTTAAAGCAAAACAGCACATCATGAAAAGATACATCATAAAAAAGACACGTCATAAAAATAGTGAAACTGTGTTTTCCTTTTTAATATCTAACTTGCCATTTTTTAAAAAACATTTAATGTTAATCATGCCATTTAAGCCTGGGCTCTTGTCAGATTTTAAACGAATCTGCCACATGGCTTCCCTCTGTTCAATAAAATTCTTAAAATCACCTCCCCTCAAGTCTGAATGACATACTTCTAAAACTGAAAATAGAAATTTCTTAAAATTAATGCACACAAGTGAATGTTTAAATAAGGCGTTAGTTTCTTTGTGAGCTTTTATATCATATAAATGCTCACGTATACGTGTTTTTAGGGGTCTAGTCGTCATGCCAACATAATAAGCTGGACAAGTGCTACACAGTCCGATATACACTAATCCACTGGTGTTACAGTCGATATATTCTGGTACCTGAAACGTCTTGTCAATGCTGTCAATAACTATCAAAGGCCCAACAGAGAGAAATCTACAAGTGTGACAATTGTAACAGGGAAAAACACCTTTCTTTTCAATTTTGTTTGTGGGCTTTTTATTATTTCTTTCTAAAGCTTTTTTAACATTAAAAGTGTTCCTAAAAACAAAAGCTGGTTTTTCTCCCAATACCTTAAACATATCCCTGTTCCCTCTTATGATTTTCCAATTTCGCTCTATCACTTTCTTAATAGCTGAGCCATCAACACTCATACCCAAAGAACACACCGGCCCTGTTGCACAACTATTGGTGTTAGTATTCAGACTTTCTACTTGTGGTAGCATATTAAATTTGTTATCCAAAATAGCTGGATAGTGTGTTCCTCTTTTACTCAAAACCAAGCCAATAAGCTCATCCAATAATTTGTTGGGATAACCTCTGTTTACAAACAGTTTTTTAATAAATAAAAATTCTTGGTGCAAATCAGATGTTCTTCATTCCACATTGCTGCAGTCCTAACCATTGGGGTAGTCCGCTGTCCAGTCGGCCCGAATACCAAAGTATATGGCTGACGTCGGTCAAGGCGCATTAGACTGATGTCAGGACGTCAGGGTACTAATGCGCATGACCGACGTCATATCCTCAGTCTTTTTTGCCGCATGGTCCGATGCAGAAGCAGTTTTGCGAGTGCAGGTTGGCGTTCTGAAATTTTCTGAAATCGGAGTTTCAGACCGAATCAAAGTTGGCTAAGTACCCCGTTGGGGAACATTTTGCTTTTTCCTTGCCTCAGTATTTAACGGATGTCAGAAAAAGTGAATAACTGTATTTCTTGTGAAACAGATACCTCATAGGGATTACCATACTTTGTGTATACCTTGTTTAGGGCCTGAGCACGGCGTTGTTGGCTGCCGCTCTTGTGCTAGGTTTAACAAACGCACTATTAAGAGAAGGTTAGACTGTGCCAGGTTAGTGTTTGGGAAGCGTTGTAATTATAAAATGCCGTCGGATGCTCCGGCCCGCTTCGTCAAAAGCGCAAGGACAAAGCAGCAAAGCCTAGGGTTGAAGAACCGGCAGTCCCGGACGTCGGTTCTTTAGAAAACTCAGTGGAGCCAGAGGTTTTGCCAGGAGTTTCTGTGGAGTCTCAGGCAGAGACTTTACTGTTGCAGGATGTGCCCTCTCAGCAGGTAGGCCAGGCTGAGCGCGCTTCTCAGGTAGCTGTTCTTCCCTCTCTTCCTAAGGGAGTTACAGCCTCTCCTTCTGTTTCCAAGACTACTTTGAGAGGTAGGCCAAGTTTAGCTTCAGTGGGGCTTCTCCTAGCACTTCAGGTTCTGTGCCTAAGAAACATATGCTTAAAATGGCAGAGGATTTGATTACTATGATTAGAGGTTCTATGCCCCCTCCTGATAAGAGGCCTAGGGTGGAGCCTGAGTTTGAGAGTTTTGAACAGTGTTCAGAGGCTTGAGTCTTGGCTGAAGACTTGCAGGAGTTTCCTCATTATTCTGATTCTGATGTGGATGATTCCACTCCTTCAGCTTCTCCTCCTGAGGATTTTTCATTTTCAGAGACTCTGCATTCCATGAGGGAGCATTTTAAATGGGAAGGCCAAGATTTCTCTGATTCCAGGAAGAGGCTTAGGGAATTCTTGTTTTTACCCCAGCATAGGCCCTTAGCTATACCTCCTGTGTTGAATGTGGTGGAAGATGTTTTGCAGAGGCTTCCTGAACCCTGATTCTTTGCCTCCTGCCCTGTTAAACCTGATAGGTACTATAGGGTGCCTGAAGCTCATAAGTATCTTTTTAAGAGTCCCAGGGCAGACCCAGAAATTGTTTCTCAGGGGCCTAAAGGTGTTAAGGCCTCTGTTGTTAAAAATCCTGTTCCCTCTGATAAAGAGGCAAGGGCTTTGGATAGATGGGGAAAGAAAGTTTATACTTCTTCCACTTTAGCCATGAGGGCGTTGAATTGTCAGTTTCACATGCTAAAATATCAAAATTATCTCCTTTCACAATTGAAATCTAAGGTGGATGCTCTGGCGGAAGGTATTGAGTGTAAAGAGTTGCTGGATTTAGTTCATGTGTCTGAACAAGTGGGTAAGCATTCTTTGCAATGTGGTTTTGATGCTGTGCAGGCCTCCTCGAGGGTGGCTGCCACTGGTTCTGTCCTTGAGGCACGCTTGGTTGAGGGATCAGAATTTGGCTGAGCATGTTAAGACAAGGATTTTGGATGCTCCTTTACAGTCTGATGTGTTGTTTGGTTCGCCTGTGGAAGCAGTTTTAAAGAAAATGGAGGACAAGGCTAAATCTATGCAGACTGTTAAAGATTTTTTGCAGGTACAGCCTCCAAAGTTTAGCAGAAATTGGCCTACTAAGGGATGGACATATCCTGCTTATGATTCCCAGTCTAGGGTAGGTCTAGGCGTGGTAGGGGCAGAGCTCAAGGTTCTTTTAGGCCTAGAACAGGAGTTCTCCTGCTCAGACTTCTGGTGAGGGCAGGGGTCAGTCCTTTCGTAAACAGACCCAATGACCTGCCTTTTCAGCTGCCAGTACATTCTCGTCTGGCAGCTCCTTTGGGAGGAAGACTGTCTCTTTTCAAAGAAAATTGGGATTTAATTACTCAAGACAGATGGGTTTTGGATATCATTCACCACGGTTACAGGTTTTATTTCCATACCTTGCCTCCTTTCAAAGGCATGCCAGGCGTTCCTCCTCCACAAAGGAAAGAGGCTCACAAGCAAATTTCTCTGTTACTCCAAATAGGGGCCATTCAGCCAGTCCCTGTACCAGAAAGGGGCCTAGGATTTTATTCTCGCCTGTTCCTAGTACCAAAGAAGGGGAACACGTGGAGACCAATTTTGGATTTATCTATCCTCAACACTTATCTGGACATTCCCAAGTTCAAAATGTTGGCGTTACAACAGCTTTTACCTCTGCTGGGCAAAGATCACTGGATGGTAACTTTAGATCTCAAGGAAGCTTACCTTCATGTGCCTATAAGACTAGGTTGCAGAAAGTATCTGCGTTTACGAGCTGGAAATTCTCATTATCAGTTCTCTGCATTGCCCTTTGGCTTATCTACTGCCCAGAGTATTCACAAAGGTTCTGGCTCCAGTGATAGCTTACTTCAGGCTAAAAGGAATTCAAATCTATCCTTATTTGGACGACTGCCTGATTCTGGCTCAAGAAAAGGAAGACCTTCTACAGCATTTGGAATATGTCATAGCAGTGCTAAGATGCCTAGGGTATTCTGTGAGCGAAATAAAGTCCAGTCTAGTACCCTCTCAAGACATGTGCTTTCTGGGTGTGAGACTGAATACAGCAGCCCAGATGGCCTTTTTAACCCCGGACAAACAAAAGAATCTTTCCAGTTACTTCCATCAACTATCTCTTCAGTCCGGGCTGACTGCAAGGACAGTCCTTCAAGCCTTAGGGTTCATGGCATCTTGTATTCTGGTGCTTCCCAATGCCAAACTGCATATGAGGAAGCTGCAATGGTATCTCAAAAATGTATGGACACAGCACTGCCAGGATTTGGACACTGTCATTCAAATAATACCTTGCATTCAAAAAGAATTTTTGTGGTGGGCTCAGGAATGTCACCTAAACAAGGGACTCTCTGTGACCCGGCCAGAGGCGAGTCAGATTTTAACGACAGATGCCTCAGACATTGCTTGGGGAGCTCATCTAAACGGAAAGTGGATACAAGACAAGTGGCCTGCCAGACTACAGCATCTACATATCAACATGAAGGAGATGTTAGCAGTCCAGTTTGCATTAATGGCTTTCAAGGAGTTACTTCTTCCAGGGCAGGTGTTGATTCTAACAGACAACACAACTGTCATGTGGTACATCAACAAACAAGGGGGAACACATTCTTATCCTCTATGCAGGCAAGCAATGATTTGATGGGAAACTGCGCTCAGCTTGCAACTAACTCTTCAGGCAAGGTTTCTGCCGGGAGCACAGAACTCCTTAGCAGATGTGTTAAGCAGACAACTCATGGATCCCCACGAGTGGAAACTGGATCTTCATGTATTTCAGAAATTGACAGTGTCATGGGGAACTCCAGACATAGATCTGTTCGCTTCTCCACTAAACCACCAGCTGCCACAGTTTTGCACAAAGGGGTTTCATCACACAGCTTGGAAAGTGGATGCTCTTTCTTTCAGTTGGAAAAATCTTCATGTGTATGCCTTTCCACCTCTGCCTCTTCTTCCAAAGGTGCTCCTAAAGGTCAGACAAGACAAGCCAAGGATGATTTTAATAGCTCCAGATTGGCCTCGGCAACACTGGTACCCACTACTAAGGAGTCTGGTAAGGAAGCCTCCATGGCCTTTACCTTTGATTCCACATCTGTTATCTCAGAAGGAAGGTCACCTGCTCAATGCCAAGCTTCACTCTCTTCATCTAACAGCCTGGCATATTCTGTTTTGAAACATAGCAGGTCTCAACTGCCTCAACAAGTTTTAAATGTGATTATGGAGGCCAGCAGACCTAGTCCAAGGAAAGTGTCACAGAAAAATGGAAGAGATTTTTATTTTGGAGTGCAGCAAAGAATTTGGAGATTTCGGAGCCTAATTTGAGTGTGGCTCTTCAATATCTTACTGAGTTATTGGACAAAGGTTTGTCCTTCTCTTCCATTAAGATTCATGCTGCAGCAATTTCAGCTCACTATGATTGTGACCCACCATTGTTTTCGCATCCTTTGTTCAAGCAGTTTCTTAGAGGGGCAAAGAATATAAGACCCCACGTAGAGCTCCTACTCCTGCTTGGGATCTCAATTTTGTGTTGGAAAAACTTACTCTACAACCTTTTGAGCCTGCGGCTACTGCTGAATTGAAATACTTGTCATGGAAGACTGCTTTTTTGTTGGCTATTACTTCTGCAAGAAGGGTTTCTGAGTTGCAGGCCCTTATGGCAGTAGAGCCCTTTTTGATTTTCCATAAGGATAGGGTATCATTACGTACTAATCCTTCCTTTATGCCTAAGGTGGTTTCTAGTGTGGCTTTAAACCAAACTATTCATTTGCCTACTTTCTATGCAGATCCCCAAAATAAAGGGGAAAAGATTTTACACTCTTTAGATGTACATAGGCAGTTGCGTTATTATTTAAGCAGGACTAAGGATTTCAGGCAGTCTCAGCAGTTGTTTGTTTCTTTTGCTTTGAGTTCTCAGGGCAAGCCTGTGTCTAAACAAACTATTTCTAAGTGGATTGGGTTTTGCATTTCATTTTGTTATTCCCATCATGGCAAGGAGATTCCAGCTGGGATTAGGCCTCATTCCACTAGGGCTACTGCCACTTCAACAGCATTTCTAAGGGGGGTGGCAACTAAGGATATTTTGGAGGCAGCTACTTGGAGTTCAGTGCATACTTTCTCTAAGCATTACCACCTTCCTCTCTACTCTAAATCTAGGGCTGGTTTTGCCACAGCTATTTTGCAAGGCATGTTGACAGCTCCTGCTTCCTTATGATTTGCCAGCCTCCCTTACCTCTGCTTTGGGATTCTACCCAATGGTTAGGACTGCAGCAATGTGGAATGAAGAACATAGTACAGTTTGTACCTACCATAAATGTAGATGTTAGGATACATTGCTGCAGTCAATCTCCCTCCTTCCCTCTGTGTTTAGGGGTGGTGGTGTGTTAGGATATACTCTTGTACATTTGTATATTTTGTATATATGTTTGGTGCAGGGTGTTTTGGTTTTTTGGTTTGGGCTTTGTCTTTTTAGGGTCTTCTGACATCTGGGGCAAGAAAAGACTGAGGATATGACGTCGGTCATGCGCATTAGTACCCTGACGTCCTGACATCAGTCTAATGCGCCTTGACCGACGTCAGCCATATACTTTGGTATTCGGGCCGACTGGACAGCGGACTACCCCAATGGTTAGGACTGCAGCAATGTGTATCCTCGAACATCTACATTTATGGTAGGTACAAAACTGTACTTTTCGCATGATGTCATGCGACATGCCCTGATGAGCTGTCCCTTAGGAATGTTTTCAACAGTATGTTTCTGATGGGCACTATCATA